>NW_021146079.1:29415-36461 GCF_002837175.3 Physeter macrocephalus
CGGCATGTGGGATCTTCCCGGACCGGGGCACGAACCTGTATCCCCTGCATCGGCAGGCGGACTCTCAACCACTGCGCCACCAGGGAAGCCCAATCAATTACCAGATTCTTCATTCCTAGTTTCAGGCAAGCTGCATCTCAGACTTATATTTACCTCCTGTCGTTGAAAAGTTTCCGTAACGTTTATTAGTCTGTTTAGCAACCTCAGTGTTCATATCACTGTAATAGAACATTTCCTATTTTCGAGGCAAAGTCTGTATTAATAGGTTTATTTTTACTTGAGTAATTTTTTTAGTCCTTTTGAGAATTTGCCTTCTGGGTGCTCATATTGTGTAATTATAGTCTGGGCTGGGAGATACTCAGTGTTTCTCGATACATGTAGAAATTTGGGAGCTGTGACAGAGGTGAGTGAGGAACAGACTGGGGATTCTGGAGGCATAAGAGGCTCCCTGTTTCACCCCCAACCCCTTTGCATTTGTTATACCATCTGGCCTCTGGTGTTGTGCTTTCTCCTGTAGGCTTTTAGGTCTCCCAGGGTGCCAAGTTCTCTCTGACAGCCAGGCCATTGCATGTGCTGTTCCTTTGGCTGGAAACCGTGTCCCTCGCTCCCCCGTCCCCCCTACTCACCCTCCAGGAAGGTGTCCTGTCCTCCAGAAAGCCTTCCCTCCCTGAGCCTCTGCTCCTTCCCCCTCCCCCACCCCACACCTGTGTGCCTGCCCAGATGCCACTTCGCCATCTCCACGAGCATCATCACTGCTGAGTCCTCAGTCCCTGAAGTTGTAACATCACTGGTGATAAATATTGGTTGACTTAAGAATAAAGAACAAAGTAGACCCAACCACAGAATGGAGTTAATGAAAGTGTAAGTAACATCATGACATTCCTGTGCCCACAATGACGTAGCCTCTCACTGTAGGGAGAGATGAGTCACCCCAGTTGCCTCAAGGCCTGGAGTGGTCTGGCCCCGCTACCCCCCACCCCGGCCTCATCTCTTACTACGTGTCCTCTTGCTTACTACTCTCTAGCCTCCTTACTGTGTTTTGGATGGGCCAGGCACACTCCTACCCAAGGACCTTTGCATCGGTTGTTCCATCCTCCAGAACATTGTTCCCTTAGACTTCCATATCCCCTCCTTCAGGTCTTTAACTCAGATGTCACTTCAGTGAGACTAACCCTGACCCCCCCTACCTTTTTTTTTTTTTGCGGTATGCGGGCCTCTCACTGTTGTGGCCTCTCCCGTTGCGGAGCCCAGGCTCCGGACGCGCAGGCTCAGCGGCCATGGCTCACGGGCCCAGTCGCTCCGCGGCATGTGGGATCTTCCCAGACCGGGGAACGAACCCGTGTCCCCTGCATTGGCAGGTGGACTCTCAACCACTGCACCACCAGGGAACCGCCCCCCTACCTTTTTAAAATGCAACTCTTTTGTCCTCCAACTTCTTATACCCCTTCCCTGCTTTCTTTTCCTCCATAACTGTATTATCACTTAGCATTTATGCTTCACGGACTTTTGTTTATTTTCTTTTTTCTCTCTGCTGGAATCTGAGGATAGTATTAGTAGGAGTTTGATTGTGTTGTTCATTGCTGAGACTCCAATACCTTGAAGAATATCTGGCACATAGTAGGCATTCAGAAAGTACTTATCGATTGAATTAAATTAAATTGAACGATAATGCCTGTTTTATTTTTAGTCCATGCAACAATGTCGGGAAGGGTAAGAAATGTACAAATCTAAGATTACACTGTAGCACAGGGAACTATATTCAATATCCTGTGATAAACCATAATGGAAAAGAATATTTAAAAAATGTCTCTGTGTGTGCGTGCAAATCTAAGATTACACTGTAGCACAGGGAACTATATTCAATATCCTGTGATAAACCATAATGGAAAAGAATATTAAAAAAAAGTGTGTGTGTGCACGTGTGTATAAACTGAATCACTTGGCTGTACAGCAGAAATTAACACAACATTGTAAATACTTCAATTAAAAAAAAAATCTAAGAGTACAGAAGCTTCCTGAAGCCAGTGAACTCATGTTACTCTCCCTTGTCTTCCCACAGAAATTATTCACATGGTTGGGTTTTCAAGAGTTGTTCAAATCATACTGGTGGTCGTTGTCATTGACATTCTTACTCTTTGAGTTTCTCCAAGGACTTGGGGTTTGCATCCATGTTTATTTGCGTGATCAGATGGGAATAGTGGCTTGTAGACCAAAAATTTTGCCTGACAAAACAGGAATTTTATTTTTATTTTTATTTAATTTTTTTTTTGTGGTACGCGGGCCTCTCACTGTTGTGGCCTCTCCCGTTGCGGAGCACAGGCTCCAGACGCGCAGGCTCAGCGGCCATGGCTCAGGGGCCTAGCCGCTCCGCGGCATGTGGGATCCTCCCAGACTGGGGCACACACCCGTGTCCCCTGCATCGGCAGGCGGACTCTCAACCACTGTGCCACCAGGGAAGCCCACAAAACAGAAATTTTAGAAACAAGCCAGTTCCCTTTCATGCAAGTGACAAACATGTTGGCTTCAGCTGAGGATCCATGGCTTCCATGTACGACTTTATTTTCAGGGCTTGACAAGCAAAGGAGCTATTTGTGATTCACACAGCCTTTTTGGCCTTTCGCTTGGACCAGGAGGGCTCTTGCCTTTTACATCTGTGCTGAACAGTGAGTAACAGGATCAGCCTTGTAATTCCTTCAGTCTGAGACTCAGCCTTCAGGAGTAATGTTCTTCTAAGGTGACCATTCCCTCCTAAATTGCTTTTTGACACTTGAAAAATTTACTCTTGTGTGCCTTCTGTCAACAGTTCAGATGCTCATCTTTTCAACTCAACTGTACATAATAGTTTCCCTAGCCTGTATCCGTGCCTCCTGTCTCTCAAAGAGCCTAGCATCACTACCATTTGGGAAACAAAATCAATTTTGATGAAATTTGAAGCAAAACATCACTATGTGCACTTTTTAAAATCAGATGACTACTTGTGTGATGTAGCTATTTTTCAGTAGAGTTTTTTTCTGTCATGTAGGTTTCATCATCACCAGAATCAGCATCAAAATTGTGAATGCCATGAATGACAGCAGCCAGTATTCTTCCCTGTTTTGTTATGAAATTTTTGAAATATAAAAAAATGGAAAGAAATGTAAAATAGAAACCCAAAGCCTAGACTCCACAGTTAACAGGGCCACAGAAGAGAGAGGCCCGCGTACCGCAAAAAAAAACAAACAAACAAACAAAAAAAAACAAAAACTGAATTATTTTATTTAATTGTTTACTGTCTTCCTCCCTGGCTGAATAGAAGCTCCATGAGGGGAGCTTCATCCATGCTTATCTTGTTCACTGGTATATCCTTAACTCCTAAGTTGTTGCCTGGCTCATAGTAAGTGCTCAGTAAATGTGCCGAATGTTGAATGAATGATGATACTGAGAAACCTGTGATGTTAGAATTTTAAAAGCCTGGATCACTGATTTGTTTGCCTTCTTCCCAACATCTACTTTGTGACCTAGATTAAAAGATATGTTCATTTATCTATTTAATAAATATTTATTGAACATCTGTACTACACCAGACCTGAGCTAGGTTCTAGGGTAGAGTGGTGAGCTGCCTTAGCTAATGATGAATCCTGAGAAGAATGGGCTTTGATTTGGGAGCTTGTGTGCAAAGAACATGATGCTGGAAGTAATTCAGGCATGACCTCTGCTGCCTAGTAACAGAGCTCTGACTACAAAGTCAGTCACACCAGGTAATGAAGCATTCATCATTGACTTAATCAGTCGTTCATTCAAAAAATATTTCCTCAGTTCCTACTCTGCTCTGGGTTCCTGGAAGTCGGAGGCACATAAAACATGGCTCAGTCCTCAAGGAGCATATAGTCATAAGTGGAGACAGTGATGTGTGATAAGGACTCTAACTCTTTGTGGTCTAAGAGAGCAGAAGAAGGGTGCTCACCTCAGCCTTAGGGAGTCAGGGAACCCTTCAACTAGGAGGCGATGAGAGCTGAGACTTAAAGGCAGGAGGAAGTGATGGACATGCCAGACACATGCCAGCATGAGATAAGATGGAAAAACATGGCATTAAAAACCCCGGGTAGGTCATGAAGAAGAGATATCCGTGGAAGGGTGACCTGGAATGACAGGTATACTTGTGCGCTGCTTCCCCTGGAGGTAAGTGAAGCTTTTCAGCAGCAAACTGCCATAGTCACATCTTTGTTTCAAAGAATACCTTGTCAGGCAACACAAAGGATGGATTGGAGTTAGGAAGCAGTGAGAACGGGATGAAGGGGCAAGGCTGGAGGTGTGGAGACTACTCAGAAATCCACTGCAGAGTTTACGCGGGTGCAGTGATATTCTAGCGCCACTGATTTAGATAGTCAAGAATTGGAAACATCCTAAAGTGCTAGGGTGTATTAGACAGGATTTCAGTCAAACTGGCTTGGTCACAAGGGTTTGTTGGCTCTTGTCACTGGGAATTTTTAAAACCGGCTTTAGGCAGAGCTGGATTCAGGGCTTGGAGGATCTCTTTACTCTCTCCCTATCTCGGCTTTGCATGTCTCTGGATTGGCATCATTTTCAGGCAGGCTCTCCTCACATGGGCACGGAGATGACATTTGCAGCTCTAGACTTCTACCCTGCCAGCTTAGTAACCGTAGCAGCAAGATGTTGACTCCAAAAGTAGCATGCTTATCATGGAGCAACTGTGTTGGATGGTAAACCCTTCTTTCAAGTGAGCCTTGGTCAAGTCTAGTCCTGTGGATCATGTGCCCATCCTTGGAGGCATGGGGAGTGGGGGAGATAAGGGGTCAGGACTGGCACCAGTTCAAGCGACCCGAATGGAACAGAATTGCATGGCTGGTGTGGGAAGTGAAGTTAGTTCCACTAAGTGATTCTGGCAGACCAGAACCATGGGCGTTCCATCTTGAAGGGGTGAGTCTAGGCACTGAGGTATTGTGCTGCTTTAACAAGTAGTGATGAGCTATGGTTATTACCCCAGAAAGATACCTGTAGCACTTGCTGTAAGAGAAAAAAGAAATTCACAAAAAATCCAATTTTGTAAGACCCAACTTCAGTTTGAGGATTAAAAAGGATCCATGAGTCTAGAAAAAAGGAGCCTAATAGTGGTTATTTCTAGGTGGTAAAATGATGGGTGACATCATTCTTTCCTTATACTATCTTTCTCTATTGTCTGAAAAAAAGTTATACACTGAGAATGTGTTTCTATTATAACCAGGAAAACCATTTCTATTTAAAGAAAAACTTATCTATTGAAGTTCTGACAAGATTTGATGAGGTCAGAACTAGGAAAGGTGAACAGGAGAGAAGGAGGTGATGGCTTTTGAGAAGCTGACATCCCCTGGACTTGGTGAATTGGATGGCTGTGAGGCTGCAGAGGGAACCCAGCTGGCTCTGCAGTTTCTGCCCTTCCTTGGTGACTAGGTGGCATGGGGGTCCCCAACACTGCAGGGCCAGCCGTGGTTAAAGGCTGGAAGACATCTGTTAGAATGAATTTTGTACTTCTTAAGAGATGTTTAGAACTGACTGGTTGAAAAATGAGACCTAGGAGAATTTATGCTGTTGAAAGAAGGTTCAGTTTGACTTAATAAAAATTGTGAATTACATTTCAAACGAGGACATTATAACTGCTTGGTAGATATAGTGTATACCTAATTTATTAAGTAGTTGGTAAGCTCCATGAAGGCAGAAATTCATCTTTATGTTGTAGTTCCTCAATACCTAGCATATAAATGTGGTTCAAAGAAAGAGTGCTCTAAAATGTTTGTCACTGAATGAACTATTCCATCTAAGCTAACAGTAATTCTTAAAAGAAGTCATTGCAGGAGTCAGCTCAGGAAACTCACCAACCTGATTTGGTTTGTAATCATTTATAAATAGGTGCTTTCAAAGTACTTAAAATAATGCTTTTCTTAATAAGAAAAAAAAAGTCCTAAAATTCTTTAAAGATCATTACTAATGTTTAGGAAATCCCTTCCAGTTTGTACCACGTAGAAAAAATCAGCTTGCTTCCACATGCATATAAGTTGCTCAAGAAGCTGAGGAAATTCTCTCTCTCTCTCTCTCTCTCTCTCTCTCTCTCTCTCTCTCTCTCTATATATATATATATATATATATATTACCACGTAGAAAAAATCAGCTTGCTTCCACATACATATAAGTTGCTCAAGAAGCTGAGGAAATTCTCTCTCTCTCTCTCTCTCTCTCTCTCTCTCTCTCTCTTTATTTATTTATTAGTCTTTTATGTGTATTTTAGTCTACCTTACAATATTATTTTCCTCCAAAGCATGTTTACCACTCTGGTTCACAGAGTCCAGAAAATAAAATATTTGGACTCTGAAGCTGTATATTATAGTGCTTTAAGGAGCTTGGGCTCTGGAAACAGCTGGTCTGGCTCTGAATCCCAACTTTGCCATTTCCTGGCGTGTCAACTTGGGTAGTTTAAGTAACTCTCTCTTTTCTTATCTGTACAAACATGTTACAAGGTTGTCATGAAGATATAATGAAATGGTCACTCTAAAGCACTCAGATTGTCAGTTATTTAAAAAAAAATCACATTTGTTTACCGCCTGGGTTGGAGTGATTTCCAAAAGTACAAGATTTCCTGTGTCTCATTTATGATGGGATTTCTTTGATTTACCTTGAAATGTAAATACCTTCCCTTTGAATACCCTTCCCACAGCTGAAGTCTATGTTCCCATCTGAAGGCAAAGCAAAAGACAAAGCTTGGCCTGAGGGTAGATCTCCACAGAAAGGTCCTTTCAGATCCATCAGCCTGTACTTTCGGTTTTTGGTTTATTTTAAGCAGCTTTAGGAAGACTTGTGTTCAGACCAGGGCCCGTGATGGGGATGACACCAGGAAGGCACCCAGCTGCTGGCCGGCTCCTTGGAAGCAATGCACACCTGCTCTGTGGTTATTTCCGAATCACCTGCCGGACGAGTCTCAGCTGAGCATCCCCTCATGTTATAGACAGTCAGTGTCCTGTGGGTCCAGTGTGGCCTGGGAAGAGACGTGGCTGGTCTGCCTGCTGCTCTTGAAATGT
>NW_021146079.1:37444-38279 GCF_002837175.3 Physeter macrocephalus
CCTCCCTCCCCTCCCTCTCCCCCTCCTCCCTCCCTCCTTTCTTCCTTCCTTCCTTCCACGCCAGGTCTTAGTTGCAGCATGCGGAATCTAGTTCCCTCACCAGGGATCAAACCCAGGCCCCCTGCATTGGGAGTGCAGAGTCTTAGCCACTGGACCACCCACAAGTTTTTTGAGTAGATTATTTACTGCCTCTCCCTCTCATTGTTCAAGCTGTGGGGAACCTTTGACACAAAAATATAAACAGATACGAGTTTTTATTTTCTTTTTTGGGTCTTGATGATCATTTTATTTTTGAACATACCTTAGTATATGATGTATTTTTCTAACCTGTTAAGTGTTTTAGATGCTAGATTATTTCCTTTTTTAAGACAGGCCTGCCTAGAGACTAGATAACTGAACTGCAGAAACGAGTATCTAAAGCATGGAACTTTAGTCACCGCATAAATTTTCTGAAGATAAAACACCACGATTTCAGAGTTTAAAGTGTCCGATTCTATTTCAGAATTTCTACGACGAACCAAAAGTTTTAGAAAGAGATTTTTTGAGCTGCCTTATCGACATTTCAAATGCACGCAGGCTCTCTTCCCCTCCCCAGACCCCTTCAAACCCCCTTCCCGCCATCTCCTCCAAAAGGAAAAAATGAAAGCAACCATTGCCTGTTGTTGGCAGTAGAACTTATTCAGTAATTTACTTTCCAGCCAACTGCAGCCATTGCCATTGCCTCTGGGCACTTGTTCAAAAACGGTGAAATGAAATAACAGATTGTCCAGACCACACACGACTCCCCAGTCACAGCCCTATTATCTCCTCATCTGTCACCCCCATTAGGCAGCAG
>NW_021146080.1:0-12754 GCF_002837175.3 Physeter macrocephalus
CTGCTCCATTTTCTCTGGCCATCCACCAGCTCTGCTCCCTGGCCATCAGGACACACCAG
Organism: Physeter macrocephalus; assembly: GCF_002837175.3. Classification (NCBI taxonomy): domain Eukaryota; kingdom Metazoa; phylum Chordata; class Mammalia; order Artiodactyla; family Physeteridae; genus Physeter; species Physeter macrocephalus. The sequence continues at coordinate 60 of NW_021146080.1, forward strand.
AGGTCATTCTATCCATGCCCCTGTCACTGTAAAAGACCCTGTTCCCTTGTCTCCATAGTTAGGGCTTCCCCCTCCTCTCCTGAGAAGGAGATTCCACAGCCTGTCTTGATTACTCCTGCCCCCTCCCCTCTCCCCTCCCCCCCATCAGTATAGCTTTTCTGCTCTAACTTAACTCCTGCTAACTATAGTTTTAGCCCATTTCCCTTTACCCAATCTGAAATGACGCTGGAAAACAGCTGTTTGCCACCCTAAGAAGTGTTTCCCTCCCTCCCTTCTTCAGGCTTGACTTCAACAGCATCTGGGTCACTGCAGGTGTCTGCAGCCCTTCAAGACCCAGTCCACAAACATGCATAGGGTCCCTACCGTTTACCGGGCATTTGCATCCTTCATTTCACTGCCCCTCAAAACAGATGAGAACTCTGAAGCTCAGAGAGGTTAAGTAACTTAGGCATGGCCACACAGCTGGTAAGTGATGGAGCAGGGATTTGAATCGCGGTCTTATTTCAAAATCTACCTCGCTCTCCTGCACCAGGTCCTAGTGGAGTGTCCTCACCTGGGTTCCCGGGTCGTTATAACCTCACATTTCCTCTGAACTGGGAAGATGCTATGAAGAGTTGACTCTGAGAAGAGGAGGACGTGGCCGGGACCACAGGCCCCGCTGAGCCTGTTCCTTGTCACTTTTCCAGGTTCCTGATGGGGAAACTGAGGTTGCGAGAGGCTCCCCGGCCCTGTTCTGACCCCAAGATGCCTGGAGCTGCAGCCGGTGCTCCGGCTGCGTGGAATACCCAGGATGCGGAGTGGGGGAAGGGGAGGAGGCAAGGACAGAGGGTCTGCGCCAGGGTCCAGACCAAGTGTGCGGGTGCCCGCCCTGCGCTCCAAGCGCAGCTCCCCAGCTGGGGGCAAGTGCGCGCGGAGGGGGGCTACGAACTCCCGGGCCTGGCGCTCCAGTCCGTTTTTTGCTGCGGATCCCGGGAAGGGGGGCCGGCTCGGGGGTGGGACTGCAAAAGGGGGGGGATTCCCTCCCTCGTGCGCTAGGAGGACTAGCCCCTCTCCCGGCTGGGAGCTCCGGCGGAGCCGAGGCGCAACGGAGAGCCCCGGCGCGGGCAGAGAGCCGGGAGCGGATCGGCCGAGTGGGGCACTGTGGAGAGGAGGGCCGGACCGGGCCGCCCCGGAGGACCGATGCGCCGGGTGGGGCGCTGGCCCCGGAGGGCGTGAGCCGCCCGCAGATTGAGCAACTTGGAAACCCGCGGGCGGAGCGCGGGCGCGCTGGGCGCCCAGGACAGTTCCGCGGCGGGCGGGTGAGCCGGCCGCGCCCTCGCCCCTCCCGGGCCTGCCCCCGCCGCGGCTGGCAGCGCGGAGGTGAGTCCCCACGGAGCTGCCCCGTCCTCCTCCCTAGCGACCCCTTCCACTGGGACCTGGGGCGCCTTGGGCCCTCTCATCTGGGCTTGACCGAGCTGAGTGCGGGGGGAGGGGGGGCGGGGAGACCGCCTGAGCAAGCGGACTTATGACTGCTCTCGGGTCAGCGAGGGCGGGGGAGGGCACCTTTTGGAGCCCCTCGTGCGAGTCCTGCCGTCCCCACCCCCGGCATCCCTCAAGTCAGTGCGCAGCCTCCTCGCGGTGCTGCCTCGGGCTGCCCTCAACCCGGCAGCCCTCGGTGATCGGGCTCACTCGAAGTTCTGAACTCCCCAAATCCACCAGACCTATTGTCCAGCACCCCCGATCCAGAAGCTCTTGATTCCTGGGGTCTTCGCCTCGGATTCCCCCGAGTCCCACGGCCCCTAGTTACCACCCCCAGTGCCGCAGCCCGGGCCCGGGTCCGACGTGGCAGGCGGTGTGTGCCGCGCCCCCCCGGTGCGCTGCCAGGTGGCGCGGCTCACTGTCCCGCGGGTTCGGGGGGCTGAGGGACAGACGGTCTTGCTTGGTTGGGGAAAGATGGGGGCTGTTTGTTAACCCACGGCTCCCAGGAGGGCCGGGTCGGATTCCGGGTGTGCGAGCTTGGGGCAAGGGTTTTCTTGTGAAACCCACCTATTGGACTTGGAGAGTTCTCTTGGATTTTGGGGGGGCAGTCAGGGGGACTTCAGATCCACCTCCCCTCCTCCTGCACCTGTTGGGCCTCTCCCGATAATAGGGAGGAAAGCCTGAGCGCTTGGAGTCGTGATGGAGGGGCGCGGAGGAGCCTTTCCCCGCTGCCCTTGGCGTTGGGGGGCGGGGGGGCCGTCGGCCCCAGCACCTGGCTTGGCTCTGGCAGACACACTAATCCCGACAGGTCGGGCCGGCACGTACTAGGTCCCGCCCCCAGCCCAGCAATTCTTCTGCCCCTGCCTGCCAGCCCTCTCTACCCGTAGCTGGTCCTGGGGAGGGCTGATGAGAAATTATCTGGATGGTTTACATTTTTGGGTCTGTATCCGACCCCGGACCGGGTACCAATTTATCCAAATAGTGTTTCAGGGAAGAAGGTGAAAGTTAATCCAGACTTCTGGGGGCACTGAGTCCCCGCCCTCAGCACCACCCCTAGCCGTGCGCCCCTCCCCAGTCTGTCCTCCCCTCCTCGGACCACCTAGCACGTGCGGCCTCTCTCCTGGGCCCCAGCCTCTGCCTCTGCCTTCCACCCCTTCCCCAAGCTGGGTTGTGCCCTACACCCCTCCGCTCCCTGCGCCTTGCTCTGCCCTCCAGATCCCCAGTCCTGAGCAGCAAACCCTTCGCTCACTGGCTAGGTTTGTAACCCCAAGACCCTTAACCTGTCCGTGCCCATAAAGTGGGAATAATTCTGCTTTCCTCTTAGCTTTGTGGCGAGGAGTCAGTGAGGGCCTGGCGCATGGCAGGTGGTGCAGACACGTCATGAATGTGAATCCCTCACCCCGACCCTGGCAGAGACAAAATGCCCCTCCTCACCCCCATGGATGCCTGAGACCTTGATCACTGCCAGCAGTTCCCATTGCTGGCTCTGCCGGTGCAGAGTGATGGGCCTCCAAATAGGACCTGCCCGTGCCATGTAGCCAGAGGGGCAGAGGAAATCAGGCAGAGGAACCGAGAGAAATGAGACAGGCTACTTAAAAGAGAGTCATTAGCTCCTATCCCCTCTCTCAGCCTTGGTCCAAGGTTGTCTCTGTGTGTGTACCCACTGCATATGTGTATGTGGGGACGGGCGGTGGGGAGGGGGCAGGGACCTCCTCTCTGGAGGGATGTGGATTCAGGGATCTGTGATCTGGGGCTTGGTACTGCAGCGTTCCTAGTCTGAGACCTGTCCTGCCTTTAAAATCAGATATCACATAAAATTCAGAGTTTTGCACTTCTCTTTTAAAAAAACCAGAAGATCTAGCAATGTGGAACCTGTATTTCTGCCTATCAACAATCAACTGGAATGGAATAGCAGATGCTCCCTTTGGATGGGACATTTGCCCTCCAGTTCACCCCCTCCGCACCCAGTGTCCCTCCTATTTGTTGCTTGTATCCCTGATAGAATGAACTCTTAGCTCCTTTCCAGGGTTGATTCTGTATTGAAACTCTTCCTATCCAGTGATGGGAGAGGAAGGCCAGTGCCACTTGCTCCAGTGACATTCAGATCTGCAGCCTCCTCCCCATTTTCCTGCTGAGATCATGGTTTGATGGGGATACTGGTGGGAGTGGGTTGGAAGATCCTCCCTGGCAAGGGTTGGGTGAGCCTGGCAAGGGCCAGACTGAAAGCTAAGACCCAGGAGGACTGAGGGGGAAGTAGAGGGAGGGAGAGGAAGGGTGCTAACATTTGCTGAGCACTAACTCTGAAGTGCCAGGCACCGTGCTGGACAGGCACAGGGAGTGCAGAGATGCATAGACCTGTTCTGCCCCAAGGACCCAGGGGTACTGATCACACAGTGAGACCAAAGTCTCACAGACTCAGGATTTAACACCAGCTTTGTCCGATGTGGTCTTCCTCCAGTATTTGTCAAGTTTAAGGACTCAGGGCACCCTGAGAATGTATCTGCCAGGGGTCCTCAGACCTCAGTTTGAGAAAGGCCACCATTAAAGTTTAACCCTATCACTCTGAGTGATCACTGGGGCCAAGGCAATCAACCATAAAGATAAATGCAAATATGGAAATGGCATAACAGTGCTCAGTGTTCAGATTAGTATCCAGATGGTATGAAAACTGTTTCTATTGCTTTTTAGGTGACCATCAGAATGTAGACACAAAATGCAGTCTTGGTCATAGAAAATACAGCATTTATTGAGTCCTTAGGTGCCAGGCACCGTTCTAAGCAGTTTCACGTATTAACTCATTTAAGCTATAAAAACAACAACCACCCTCTTGTAGATAAAGAAACTGAGGCTCAGACCAGCTAAGCAACTAGCCTAAGGTAACAACTCATAAGTAGCAGAGGCAACATTCAAAGCCAGGCAGTCTGACTCTGAAGTTTATGACCTTAACCATCATACTCTACGGCCAGCGTCTGGGATTGTGTACTTGGAGCTGAAGACCCCGGTTTGATAAGCTCAGCCGGACGTCTGCAATCTGTGCGTGATGGAAGTGTGTGGTGGGGGCTGGAGAAGGCGGGAAGGCTCTGGCGGTTCACGCAGGGAGTACTGGAAGGGCAGGTAGGGGCTGGCAGCTGACGGGGCGCTTGGGGGTGGCTGGGGGCATCTCCGCAGGCTCTGGCCACAGCACCAGGTGGGATCCATCAGTCTCATGTAAACACTTCTCACAAGCAGCTTAACCACTTGAGTGTGTCTGGCCTTCAAAGCCGGTGGGAGAGGCCAAGGAGGGAGTGCTGAACTCCCTTGTGGGATAATGATTTATCTCCCATGCAGGTGGGCTCTCCTGGGGCCTCCCTGGGGGCGAAGGGGGAAAGGACTGGGACGGGGTTGGGGGGGACACCTCCGCTCTAGCATTTCAGCTTTCTCATTCGTTAAGCCAAAACTCAGCCAGCTCTCAGAGCAAACCTGTGAAATATTTATCCCCATTTCATAGATGAGGAAACTGAGGTTCAGAGAGGCTAAGTGACTTGTCCAGAGGCATCTTAAGCAGCCGGTGGGAGGATGATGCTTCTCTGGCATCTACAAAGCTTCTCTAAGGCTCTCTGTTTCCTCCCGTCCCTGTGTGGGTGTGGGTGTGTGTGCAGCAAGTGTGTGGGCCAATGGACGCGCGAGCATCTGTTGTGAAAGTGTGCGATACTGTGAGTGGGAAGAGGGTTTTCGTCCCCTGACTCCCAGGTTGGGCTCCAACTTCGCAGACACATTTCACCGGGGAGGGACCAGCTCCCCCTGTGCCCCCATCACCCGGGCCAGCGGGTCCACAGACCTGGCTCTCGCTGGGCAGGGGGGATTATCCCCATTCTCTGTGTCTCTGGCCAGGGCGGGCGTCGCTGCCTCTTTTATCCTCTCACAAAGGCCAGGCCCGCAGGGCCTGCTGTGTCAGAGTTTCTGTGGCCAGGGGAAGCCTTACTTCCTTTTCTCCCGCCAAGCCCAGAGGGCTACGCAGGGTCTGCCAGCTTGTCGGGGGCCACTGCTCTAGCTCCAGGCAGGTGAAAGGCACATTGGTGACTCAGCACTGGGGAGAGAAGGCTGAGGGGTCACTCACAGAAGGACAGAGAGAGCTGCTCTTTAAGACACATGATGTTACTGCAGCATGAAGTCTGTAGGGTAGACCTAAAGAAGGACTTCCTAACATTGGGCAGGATGGAAACAGCTGGTTTCCAGCGATCCACAGGTTTGATTTGAGTGTCCACCATATTCCAACTACTTGGGTAGCCAACTCCCATCCCATGTTAGGGACTCTTACAAGATAGGAAGAGGAGCAGATTTCTTCTACGGGGGTGCCAGGTGGGTAACTTGTAGTGTCCAAACATTCTGAGTTCTCACAGTCTCCTGGGTAGGGGACCACATGGGGAGCATAGGTGGCATAGGTTGGGGGGCCCCATGGTTCCCCAGAATTAACCCTTCTCTCTCCTCCCCCAACAGGTTGGTTTTTGGAGGTGTCCCTGCTGAAGGACAAAGAGTTCTCCCATGTGACACCCCAAGGTGCCTTTGAGGAAAGCTCTCTGGACCTCCTTATGGGCTGATGGAGAAGTGGGCTCCCCACACCCTCTCTGTCCCCAGCTGAGATTATGGTGGATTTGGGATACAGCCCAGGCCTGGGCCTCCTGCTGCTGACCCAGCCCCGGAGGCGTTAGCAAGAGCCCTGTGCCATCCACCCCCCAGAGACCACCCCTCCTACCAGGGGCCTGGAGCTGGCGAGTGACTATGCGGCTTGGGCTGTGTGTGGTGGCCCTGGTTCTGAGCTGGATGCATCTCGCTGCCGGCAGCCGGGGGATCAAGGGGAAGAGGCAGAGGCGGAGTGAGTAACGGATGCGGCTGGACCACCGTGGGCCTTGGGAGTGGTGGTGGTGAGGGTGCTGTCTGGGGACTAGGGCCTTTGGTCGTTTCATTCTATGATGACCATTGCAGATTTCTACTTTGTCTATTACATTACTCAGTAGATTATCCTGTTTGTGGATTATCCAGTTTGTGGATTAATTTATGGAGATTACCCACTCTGTAGATTACTCACTTTGTCTGTTTTCCCCTTTGTAGACTCTGCTTTCTAGATTAACCCCTCTCTTGTGAGGGTCCAGTTTGTGGATTCTGCCCTTTGATATAACACCAGCTTTGTGTGGTATCCATGGAAGTGCTTCCTGGCCCGGTGCCCCTGGGGTGCTCAGTGCCCCCCCTTTATGGACAGGAGTTCAGGGCTCCTTTCTTTTAGTGGTGTCTGAAGTGCAGCCCTTAACCCCTTGGGGCCAGGAACCCCACACAGCCTCGTGGTGGGCAACAGACATCCCTGCCCAGATCACGGGGCAGGAACAATGGAGCAGAGAAGGTCGTGGGACAGTCTACTGCTGTGGTTTTTAACCCTGCCCAGTGGATTCAGGGATCTGTGCTGGGGGGTGAAGGGGAGGCCGTGGGCAGGAGGCTGGCCCCCCCACCTTCAAACCAGAGCAGCTTCCCTCTTCCCTGCTTTTGGGAAGATTCCACATAAGATGTCATTGGAGGAAAGGGTCTTCACAGCCTAAAAAAATTAAATCCTGTCATTGTACAGATGGGAAAACTGAGGCTAAGAAAGGGGAAGAGATGACATTCCAAAGGACACACAGTCAGTATTGGAACCCAGGTCTCCTGGTTCCTGTGAGCCCAGTCTTCTTGAAAACAGAGCCTGAAGGAGTTTACCTGTCCCCACTATCCTCGCCGTCCCTCCCAGCATCCCATCCCAGGCAGTCCTGAGAGCAGGTCCCCCATTCTCCACTTGATGCCTCCAGGGATGGGGGTTCAGTACCTGCCATCGTGTCATGGGAGTGGCCACTGCGTGTGAGGGACAGTGCCAGGGAGTGGGGTGGAGGCCCGACCCAAGCCTATCTGTCTCTCAGCATCCCCCGGAAGAGATGTCACGCCCCAAGGCAGACAGCTCCTCTGAAGTCTAGTCCGACCATCCCTTGCTTCACTTCTGAGGCCTTCCGACCGAGGTCCGCCAGGAAAGGTTGAAAGGCAATGCAGTTTTGTTGGGTCTCCACGGGAGTGGCCAAGGCCAGAACCCAGCCCAGAGAGAGAAGCTCAGAGAACTGGTGAAGCTGAAAATCCCCGGCTTAACAAACAATTAGAGACGGTTAGGTTTAATCAGCAGTGAGACCTTGATTTTCCTCCCTTCTCATCTGTCGTGGCCAGTATTTTGGACTCCACGGGCCAGATGCGGTTTAGTGGTTTATAATCAGTCTCCTCTATTTCCGAGAGGAGAGAAAGAATGGGAGAGGCCACTCATCCTCATGTGATGTGTACTAGTGGTCACGCTTCCACTGGTGAGCCGCACACTCACCTACACCAGGGGGTCAGAAGACCTGGGTTCATCTTTTGCACTAAAAAAAAAGAGAAAAGCACTGGCCTGGCCATCAGAATGGGCCACTCCCAGCAACAGCCAATCAATGCAGCGATTTTCATATGTCCACTTTTGATAGAGCCACATCTCACAGCCTCGGCAGGATGCAGCCCAGTGTTTATTACCAAACGGTGTGACTGACAGACATCCTTGATCACCATCAAGGATGAGACGAGGTTGGGGAGAGGTGTGGGAAAGACTCAAGATGCAACGAGGGTCCAAAATGGACAGAGGCTCGGGGGGATATGGGGGTAGACATTGCTAGGCAGTACTTGTGAAATCGTAACCATAAAGCTGCAAGTGTGATTGTACAGGAATACAGTGAGGGTTACATGAGATAATAGGGACAGATATTGTGAAACCTTTGTGAAATATCAAGCTCTGTATGGTCAGGATGCATGTCGTTGTTTTTTTTTTTTTTTTAATTTTTATCGGAGTATAGTTGATTTACAATGTTGTGTTAGTTTCAGGTGTACAGCAAAAGTGAATCAGTTATACATATACGTATATCCGCTCTTTTAGATGCGTGTCATTATTATATAAACAACCGGTGGAACATTTTGCCCCAGGGTTTCCATGGGAGTGGAGGAGGGAAGAAAGGATGGAGACAGCACGTGTGGCTGCTCTGGCCCCCACCACGTGCAAGGGCAGTGGGCAGCCTGGGGGGCAGAGGCAAGCTTGCTGTGTATATGAGCCTCAGGTCTGTCGACTCTGCCATCCCGTGACTGCATGCCAGTGGGGCCACCAGAAGCCACCCAGTATAGCTCTGATCCAGAGCCACACACCAGTTTTGAGCCCAGAAATGTGTGATCTCAGGTCTGAGAGATGGTGTCCCCGCACAGAGGGGAGAAGTTTAGCTGTGAGTCCTAAACCCTGACAGGGCGTCCTCCTCCTGTCCCACTCACTGAGGACACCTCCCCTCCCCGAACCCTCTCTTCACTCACCCTCGCTGACCCTTGCCCTCTGCTGACCGCCTTCCCACCTGGATTTCCTGCCCATCACGGAGCCCTCTTTCCCTCACCATGCCTCTCACTGAGTGCCCCTCCCCTTACTGAGACCCTTCTCCCATCTGATTCCTGGGCCCCTTCACTCAGTCCTGCCCCCCATGAAGCCTGCATTCCTTCACTGAACCCTGACTCTTCCAGAAGCTGGACTCCCCCTTTTTAAAATTAATTTTTATTGGAATATTGTTGATCCACAATGCTGTGTTAGCTTCCACCTCACAGCAAAGTGAACCAGCCACACGTATACATAAATCCACTCTCTTCCAGATTTTCCTCCTGTACAGGTCACGACAGAACACTGAGTAGAGTTCCCTGTGCTACACAGCAGGTCCTTATTCGTTATCTATTTTATATGTACTAGTGTATATATGTCAATCCCAATCTCCCAGTTTATCCCTCCCCTCCCCTTCCCCCTTGGTAACCATAAGTTTGTTTTCTACAGCTGTGACTCTATTTCTGTTTTGTAAATATGTTCATTTGTACCATTTTTTTAGATTGCACATGTAAAGGATATCATATCATATTTGTCTGTCTCTGGACTCCCCTTTTTGCCCCTTCTCACTGCCCCGTCCTCCATCTGGAGCCTTCCTCCCCTCCGCCACTAACCGTCTGTAGAGTCCGTCTTCCCCGGCTGAAGCCCCATTCACTCCTTGGGCCATTCCCCACACGCCCCTTGTGAACCCCCAGAGCCCGGCCCCGGGTGGCAGAGACGGGTCATGAGGAGCCCTCGGGTGAAGGGGGAAGAGGCAATTTAACCTGGTGTAGAGGATGTGGAAAGGAACCAGGAGGGCTGCGAAGGCCTAGAGGGAGTGACTCGTGAGATGTGATTTTAAAGATGAGTAGCTGATATGCAGGCAAGGGAGTAGGGGGGGTGGGGGAGGCGGAGGGCACTCCAGGCAGGGGACCAGCCTGTCCAAAGGTGAGGAGTTGGGATGAGGCACAGACTGTGCAGGAAATGGGGTGCAGCTAGGGGTAGCTGGAAGAGTGGTTTCTGGGTGCAGTTGTAGGGAGCCCTGAGGTTTTCACTGGAGCAGCTCTCCTCATTCTGTGTTCTACGTGGATGCTCTTTTCTACTCAAAAGAAGGGTTGTGCTGTTAAAACAAAAAGCTCAACACCCATTAGTGTAGAGCAACGAAAGCTGCCTGGAGCTGAGGGAGCATCCTGGGAGCGATGCCGCCCAAGTGGGCAGAGGACGGAGGGTACCCGCCAGGCTGAGGAGTTTGCCCTTGACCTGACTTGAGCTGTGGGTAATGAGGATCCACGGAGAGGTCTGAATTAGGGGAGCAGTATGGTCCAGCTGCAGGACCAGGTGAGGGGAGGTGGTTCGAGATGGGAGGCAAACAGGCCAGTTAAAGGCTATTTGGGCCCAGTCGAGGAAAAAGTGTAGGTCTCAACTAAGCTCACAGCTGAGTTAAAGGATGCCGGATCTTCCCGGGGGCTGTGCCCGGGGCGTCAGGGCACCAGGAATGGACACATGTCCTGGGAGAGCATGTGGCCTCAACCCGCTCAGCGAGGTCCCAGCTCCTTTCAGCCCCCTGCCCCGCCCTTGCCCCCGCCCACTTAACTCAGGGCTCTCTCGTGGAGTCTAATTCCTCCAAGACTAGATACCACCCCCAAACAAAGGTCAGCCCTCCTCTGGGTCATGGAGAGTTCCCCTCCCTTGGCCTTGACCCTCACCCAACCCCCCCCAACTCCTCATTCCTATCCTGTCCTGCTCCCCACACTTTATCAAGCCCCCCAGTGAGCTCCATCCACATAACCCCCTCCCTGAGCCTCTGCCTCACTCACCACATCCTCAGCCCTACATTCTGGGGGAGCCCTATCCCTGTGTGGAGCCTCACCCCTTACTGGGCTCCCATTCAGAAACAAGACAGGCTCCACCTTCCAAAGCTCTTTCTAATGGGAGGAAAAGACATATTAGCAGATAATAACGACACAAGGTGATGTCTACCATGATGGATTCAAGTACTGGGGGCAGGGAACACACAGAAATACTCCATCCAGATTTTACATGGAGGTGAGATCCATGGAGACTTCCTGGAGGAGGTGACCTTAGTTCTGAGGCTTGAAAGAGTTAAGCTCAAGAGGAGGCAGAGGGTGTTCCAGGCAGAAGGACCAACTTGAGCAAAGGCACAGAGGTGTGAAGTAGCGTGATGTGTTCAGAGGAACAAAAATAATTCCATATTGCTTAGAGGTAGCGTGAAGAGATGAGGTGGATGGGATCAGCCTGTGGAAGCTTTTTAGGCCACAGGTGGAAGAGCTGGGTATTAATTCTGCAGCCACTAGGGAGCTATTGATGGGTTTTAGGCAGGGGTGTGACACCATCAGAATTGGGGTTTTGGAAAGATCTTGAGATGAGAAAGTTGGGGACCTGGGAGAAGTGAAGTCCCTGGAGAGGAGGCACTGTGGCCAGAAGCCATCCTTCAGGGGGGTGGGGGCTGAGCCACCCTGGGGCAAGGCCTGACTGTAGAAACATCAGCCCGAAAGGGGTTTGCATGGGGGTGAAGGGGGCAAGAAGCACCAGGGAAGGGAGGAGGACACAGCCTTGCCTTCCTGGCTCATGCAGTGGGCTCCACTGAGTGCCTGGGAGCGGGGGCAGTAGGGTGGGGGTGGGAAGGGCAGAACTGCATGAGGGGGTTTTGTGAAGAGCTTGGAAGGAGGCTCCATCAGCTCCCTGAGTGCCCTCCCCATCACTGAGCCCACCCATCCTCAGCCAGGCTCCAGCCCTGCCAGGCTGCCTCCCCTGCACGCAACCCTCCTGCCAGGGGCACAGAAGCCCCAGGCAGCATTTCAGATTGTGAATCTGACCACGCCCTTCTGAGGTCCCTTTCCCTGTCAATAGACTAAAGCCCTATTTTCCATTCTGTGGATGCCCTCGGATGGTCAGTGCCTCAGAGCCTCCGCACAGGCTGTTTCTCCTGTCTGCACTCCCTCTTCACCTAGCCTGCTGCATAAGGGCACGCCTTTCACCGCTCCTACAGTCCTCACAATGTGCAGCCAGCCCTAGGTGGGCGTTTGTTGCTACATCTCCACATCCCCAGTTCCTAGCAGTTCTGACACGCGTTAGGTGTGCCGTGAACGTCTGTGGAATGAGTGAGCCTCAGTTTCTCCCTTTGAATCATTACATAACCTCTGCCCATACCCAGCCTCTTCCTTGGACACCCCCCCACCCCGGCACACACAGAGCCCCCTCCACGCTGGCTTTCCATCCCCTCGCTGCCCAGCTGTTTGCCTCACTGAGCCGAGAACACCCTTTGGTTCCCATTCCCCTTGATAAGTGTCTCTCTCCTCATTGCACTGCCCCTGCCCATCACCAAGCCCCTCTCCTCCTTGCTGAGCACCACTCTCCCTTCCTGAGCCCCCAAACCTCATGGAGCTCAGCTCCCTAGTCCCTTGTCCCTGACCCCAGCCTCAAGGCCTGTCTTACCACCTGAGCTCTGTATCTTGACCCTCTCGTATCTTTGGGCCTTCGCTCCATCACTTCACCCTGCCTCTGTCTTGGGATCACGTTCCCCACCCCCAGCTGGTCTCTCCTTTCTGTCTGTGTTCTCTGACCCCCCTCTGTCCCTCTCCTCACTTTACCGCCCCCCCATCTCTATCCCCTCCACTCACTCTTCAGCCCCCTGTGGTTTGGCTGGCATCCCACCACTCCACCAAAATGCCTTTCTTGAGGTCACCCAATCACCTCTTAGTGTACATGTTGTAGATTTGCCCAGGGCTCCCCAGTCATGGTCTCCTCCGAGCCCCGGTCCCCGCAGATCTCACCCTTTTCCACTCGGTTTCCATCCCGCCCCCCCCCCCCCCGCCTCAGT
>NW_021146080.1:12790-34804 GCF_002837175.3 Physeter macrocephalus
CCCCCGAGCCCGGGTCCCCGCAGACCTCACCCTTTTCCACTCGGTTTCCATCCCGCCCCCCCCCCCCCGCCTCAGTGTCCTTCCATCTCTCCAACTATTCCTTCTCAGCCGCTTTCTGGGCACCTTCCTCTACTTGTGTGTTGAACGCGAGTACCGCCCAGGCCGCAGCTCTTGACCCTCTTCTCAAGCTGCGCAGCTCCTCCCCCCGGGACGCTTTCCTCTCCCACGGAGTCAACCCCCAATGATGGCTCCCAGGACGGATCCCTGAGTTCTCTCCCTTCTCCATAGCCAGTCTCTTGAATGAGATGGTTCTCTTTCCTCACCTTCCTTTACCCTTCAGGCACTGCCCTCCACTCTCCACCCCCACCAGGAACGCCAACAACCTGTTTGTGGCTGATTCCTTACGTGACATCTCGGAAGCGTTTGGCCTTGGACTCCCCGCTCCTCCCTTGAGTGTCTTCTTCTCTTGGCTTCCGTGATGCAACATGCTTGTGAGTGTCCCTACCTGTCCGGGTGCTCCTTCTCAGCCTTTTAGTTGGCCCTTCTTTTTCTGTCCTTCTCTTCAATGGCTAATGCCTCTCCTCACTCTCTGTTCCCTCTCTCCTAGTCATCTCATGGATCTCTAGGCCTTTGATGACTGTCTTATACTAAGGACTCTGTGTCTCGATCGCCAGGCAGAATGTTTCTCTCGAGTTCCAGACCCACAGGTTCAGCTGCCTAGTAGACACCTCCCCCCAGATGTCTCATGAGAACCACAAACTCAACACAACTCATCATTTCCTCCACCCAAGTCTGCTCTTCCTCCTGTGGGCCCTCTCTTGGTGAAGGACCAACGGCTACCCCACCACCCAAGCCCAACGCCTAGGCATCATCCTTGACATGTGCTTTCCCCGGGCTCTCACCCCACGTCCAGTTCATCACCTAGTCTCATTGATTCGACCGCCTGAATATCTCACCTGTGTCTACACCTTTCCATCTTCTTGGTTCAGCTCCAGCTCTTTGAACCTGGGAGTCCTCCTCCCTCCAGGTTTGCCATCCCTACTATGTGGTCTCCACACCACAGAGTGATCTTTCTAAAATGGAATCCTGGCCATGTCTCCTGTTTTAAAGCCCCCACGGATTCCTCATGGCCTTTAGGGTAATGTCCATACTCCTTTATAAGGGTTCGAGGCTGTTCCTCCTCTGGCCCCTGCTTCCCTCTCCACTCACTCCACACCCCAGCCATGCTGAACTAACTTCAGATCCCCCATGGGCCGCACTTTCTCTTGCGTGTCACTGAGAGCTCTGAAGGGAGATGCACACAGAGATCTGTTGTTGGTTGAGTGGGGGGCGGACAGCAGGATTCTGAGAAGGCCCTTTGCAAATCTGTCCGTAACAAAAGTGATAAGGAAGGAATAAATGAGTTACGGGAGCACAGTGATAGAGGCCCACAGCTGGGACACCTGGATGACTTTGGTTTCTGAAACCAAGGCAAAAACCTAGAAGGAGCATTCATTTCAATAATGAATTAAATAAAAACCTTGAGTATAGACAACTTAATATCTTTGAAGTAAAAGTGGTACCTAAAATCTACAGTGACATTAATTTGTAATACAGCTGAATAATGGCCCGAAGTGGAAAACGAGTCCCAAGGGGGCTCCCTCATAACTTCTACACCACCTTTGGAGCCTTTTTTTTTCTCTTACAATGACCCAACCAACAAGAATGATATTAAGTCTTAAATGCATTGATTAATTAAATGGTAACGTTGACTCTATATAAATAAATTCTCTATTTAAAAAAAATCAGTCTGGCCATGCTTTCAGTTTGCATGTCACCTTGTATTGTCCTACCCCCTGGCTTTCATAAACTTTGTCCCCTCTGCCTGGGACACATACTGGCTGTGAAGCCTTGTTTAAGTAATTCGACCTCTCCATTTCCTCATCTGTGAAAAAGAGGATGACAAAAAAGTAGTAGTACTCCCTTCATGGTTGGGGGATCAAATGAGTTAATACTGGTCAAGCACTGAGAGCAGCGCCTGCCACAGAATAAGTGTTCACCCTTTAGGAATAAGCTGCCATGATTACGATTATGACTCTGTTGTTGTTGTTTTCTTGTTGTGTTTGTTTTTCCCCTCTTCTCTTCTGTTCACCTTTCTCTTACTCGTTCCCCTGTTCTGAAATCAGGGATCATTCCTGGAGCAGGTGCCCCTCCCCACAACCCTGCAGAGTGGGCATCCTGAGCTCCCTAGTTTGGTGGTGGGAAGGGAGGCCCACAAGATGCGGTGTTTCAGCCAGGGTCACAGGCTGGGCAATCGGCTCAGGTCCAGCCAGCTGAAGCCTCAGCTCTGGGTCCTCCGTTGCAGCACGATCCCCTGCCATCTCTGCTCTGATTCCCCTGGCTCTGTGCCTCCAGCCTGTATCTACAGCTCCACGCTGCCTGGTTCCTCTTTTAAGTGACCGGCCCCACCCATCCCCTATGCCAGGACCCCGGAAGCACCGCAGCCTCCTCCCGCTACGATTGGTCACCATGACAACACTGATTGTATTCCCTAAGCCACTCTCAAATCGTTTTCTCTTCATCTCCACTGAACAGAACTTGGTTTAAGACTTTCTCATCTTTCTCACCTGGAGGATCAGGTCAGCTTCCTCCCAAAAGGTCCTCCAGTCTCTGGTCTCTCCCCAGGCTGCCCAGGAAGCTTTCCAACATGTAAATCAGACTGGGTTTTGCTCCCGCTTAAACCTTGCCAGTGACTTCCTGTTGTCTAATCAGCTCCGAGAAAGATGGCCCCCAAACTCTGCGAAACAAGGGTTCTGTGGCCAAAATGTCTCCAAGGTGCAGTTCACTCTTTCCCCATTTTAGAGAGTCACTCTGATTCATAGGAGCATAATAAAGGCTGCAAAAAGTCCTGCAGTAAAGAATCCTGTTTAGATCTGTTGGACCCGGTGGTTCTCAGTCTCACCTGGTGCAATGGCCTTTTCTCCACATCCTTCTATGAACATTTAGGGGAATCACGTTCCAAGGAATAGTCTTTGGGAAATGCTGCCCGACAGGATGGAATTCAAGTCCACTGGCGTGATATAAAAGGCCCCTCCTGATAGGACACCTTCTCTCTCACTTGTACCCCCAATTATCCGCAATTCCCTTGGGGTCCCTCTGCGACTCTGTGGTCTTGCCCCTGGAGGGCCCTTGTCTCCACTTCCCAATGGACAAATCACTACTTATTCTTCAAGAGCTGGCCCAAATGGCACCTCCTCTGTGACGCCTCCCCCCCTTATTTCTGGGTCCTCTCTCGCTTGGCCTCGTGGCTGCCAGCATGTTCCCGGTTGCGGGTCTGTCTGCACCCCTGAGAGGTTAGTTCAGCTTGGCCAGGCGTCTTTCCCTCCACGTCCCCAGCACTCACACGGCGCATGGTACCTGGGAGGGGCCGGGCGAGCGTTGGTTGAACAAGTGAATGAGGAAACAAGATCAAAGGTCTGAGACTCGACGCTGGGGCTGGGGACGATGCTGGCTCAAAGGATGGTTCCAACCTCAGCACCTTTGACATCTTGGGCCACGCTGTTTTTGTAGGAGCTGCCCCCCCGCATCGTAGGATGTTTCGCGGACTCCCTCGCCTCTGTCCCCCAGATGCCACTAGCAACCCCTCCCCAGTGTGATAATCGAAACATCTCTAGACTTTGCCAAATGTCCTCTGGGGAGCAGACTCATCTCCGCTTGAGAGCACTGTTCTAGACGCAGGTTATTCCAGCTGTCTTCCTGTCTCTGGGCAGGTGGCCTCTTTCTCATTATGCCTCTTGTCCTTAAAATTTTCTCAAGGACGAAAGCCCTCCATCCATACCTGAGGCTGAGCTTTCCTTCCTCTGGGGTGGGGGTGGGGATGAGGGAATGTGTAAATTCCAGGATGGGTGCAGCTTCAGTGCCTTCTCTGGGGATGATGGAGCGGGCCTGGAGGGTGAGTTTGTGTTGTACCTGGACCTAAAGAGGCATTTAGGGTGGACGGCAGCTCCTGCTGTGCTAGTTCCCTTGAAAGCAGATACCGGGGAGGTTTATAAAGCAGCCTTGCAGAGAGCTACCAGCCTGGCCTGTGCTTTCTGAGAAGCACATTCATTCTATACGGGCTGAAACTCCTGTCTACTCACTTCTCATCCTTGTGGGATCCTGGGAAAGATGGAGGTCTCTCCCACAGCTGCCTCTCACCCTTGCTCCATCCTTGCAGTCAGCGCCGAGGGGAGCCAGGCCTGTGCCAAAGGCTGTGAGCTCTGTTCGGAGGTCAACGGCTGCCTTAAGTGCTCACCCAAGCTGTTCATCTTGCTGGAGAGGAACGACATCCGCCAGGTGGGCGTCTGCTTGCCGTCCTGCCCACCTGGATACTTTGATGCCCGCAACCCTGACATGAACAAGTGCATCAGTGAGTGTGGGCGGGGCTGGGTAAGGGCGCCGGAAGCTCTGGACATGGGGCGGGGGTGGGGTGGGGCAGTGCTCGGAACTGTTGATGGACTACAAGAGGAGTAGAGGGATGCTGAGGAGGGGAGTTCTTGATTTAAATATCCAGCTGCTGACCAGACGTCTCCCCAGACATCCCACCCACGTTTCCAACCCATAGCATAGCCACATCTCCTCCCTCGAAACCTGCACTCACCTGTACTGGGTCACTCTCAGTGTCCCAACCCATCACCCAAGCCACAGGCCTGAGAGCCAACCTCTCATCTGTGCCCCCACCCCATCCACCCACCAACCAAATTGTGCCTCCTTCATCTTCTTTCCATCCTCACTGCCATGGTCTTATGCAGGGTCCCATCACGTCTCTCCTCGACCACTGCAATAGCCTGTTCATCTGTCCCCCAACCCTCATCTGGCTGCCTTCCACCCTCCCTCTGCACTGCAGCCAGAAAGATACCTCTGAGACACATAACCGGAAAAATCACTGCTGGCTCCACTGAGGGCAGGGAAGTTCAAGCCCTGGTCAGCCTTCTCTCCCCACCCTTTCCCCCCACTCTTCTCACGCTGCTCCGCTCTCTCACACCAGCTACCGTCCCACATGCTCTAAGACACATGCTGTCCCACCTCCCTCTCAGCTGGGGGACATGCAGCGAGCACTCTCCTGTAAACAATGCCAGGGACCTTCCCATTCTGTTCAGAGCCTTGGAGTTTAGAAGGCATTTCCGGACCTCCTATCAGTTGAGCCTCACAACCCCCTTTGGAGGGAGACGGACTTAAGTGATGGTGCCCTTTTCACAGCTGATAACGTCGAGGTCTCAGGGGAAATGACTGATCCAAGTTCCGCCGACTTGGGTTCTAATCCCAACTCAGCTGCTTATTCATTGTGTGACCTTGGGCAAGTCGCAGCCTCTCAAAACCTCATCTTCAAAATGTGGGTGCTTGCTTTTACCCCTTAGGGTTGTTGTAAGAGACATATGGAAGCCCTCAGGGTCTGGCACTCAATAAACAGCTGCTGTTATTCTTACTTTTGTTCATATTTTGCCTGCCATCAAACCCAGGAGTCAGAGGCCAGGAGGCACAAAGGAGGGTGGGGTGGCGCTGGGAAGCTTGTGAGAATGGAGGTAGGACCCGGGGACTGCCCTCTTCGTCCTCAGGGATTTGGGGTAGGGCGTTCCTGGCTGTGCCAGCTTCTGGGAAACTGGCATCCCAGGCTTCAGGGGCGGAGACTGGGGAGAAGTCAGCTCCACCCACAGTCCAGGAGGGGAGAGATTGTGAAAGACCCCTCCAGCTTCTAGCCTAGCCCGGCAACCCACCCTCCCCCTACTTCCCCAGAGGAGGGAGAGCTGGCAGGAGGGCTTCAGGGAGGGACCCAGGAGTCCAACCAAGGTGGTTCCTGGAACACTGCCTTGTAGAGGCAGAGGAATTTGCCCTGGGCTCGCTCTCCCCTACTCCAGGCAGATTTTTGCTGCCCCGGGCAGGAGGAGAACCAGGCTCTGGGGTGTTGTGTATGCCCAGCAATAGGGGGAGAGGAGACCACACAGCCACTCTCGGGGTGTCATTGTATCCCTCGGTTCAGCTCTGATTAGGTGGTCCTTGGGGTGCCGTGAGAGGCTGGGACGCTCCTCTCGCCCCCACTAATCTCCTCTCCTCTGAAACCAGCTCTCTTGGGCCTCCCCTTGGGCTCCCGGGCCTGGGATTGGGTTGGGGTTGAGGTTGGCTGACCGTGGCAAGAGTCCCAGCCAGCCCTCAAGAGAGGCTGCTTTGGCCTCCTCTCCCCCCATCCCCTTGCCTTCCTTTCTCTCCCTCCCAAGACTCCCCTGTGGGAATTGCAGCCCCAGGCCCCTGTCCTGCCCTGTGTGAGTGGGCGTGGCTGGGTGGCCATGGGGACCAGGGGAGGCGTTCATCCGTGACTGAGCCAGAGGCCCCCAATCTGGCCCTCTCCTCAGAATGCAAGATCGAACACTGTGAGGCCTGCTTCAGCCATAACTTCTGCACCAAGTGTAAAGAGAGCTTGTACCTGCACAAGGGCCGCTGCTATCCCGCCTGTCCCGAGGGCTCTGCGGCTGCCAACGGCACCATGGAGTGCAGCAGCCCCGGTAAGGCAGGAAGGCGCGGGCGGGCAAACGCTGCGGCCCAGGGTCCAGGACCCCGGAGGAGGGGCGGGCTGGGGGGATCCGGCCAGGGAGAGCGTGGGCTGGGCCCTGTGCAGCGAAAGCGCATCACCGCCACCACCCTCTTAGCTTTCTCTCAGGACTTTTCTGCCTTCTGGACTAAAGGCGCCTCTAGCCTGGGGCTGCGGCTGAGAGCAGGTGGGAGGGGCTCCCCTGGGGTACCCGGGGCCAGGGGAGGAGACGTGACCCCCTTCTCCTCTTGCTTCCCTCCCCTCCTGCCAGCACAATGTGAAATGAGCGAGTGGTCTCTGTGGGGGCCGTGCTCCAAGAAGAAGAAGCTCTGTGGCTTCCGGAGGGGCTCGGAGGAGCGGACACGGAGGGTGCTCCACGCCCCTGGGGGGGACCACACCGTCTGCTCCGATACCAAGGAGACCCGGAGGTGCACTGGGCGGAGAACGCCCTGCCCGGAGGGTGAGCTGCGGCCTCACCTCCCTGGGGTCGGGGGTCAGCACAGCCACGGGAGTTCTGACCCCCTCTGCTTCCTGCCTGTGGCCCAGGAGAGGGCTCAGGCCAGGACTCCATACTGTGCAAACTCATGCCAGGCAGAGAGTGGGCCCCGCAGCCGTGTGATGGGCCGGGAAGCTTCTATGGCCCTATCCCTCCCCATTTCTTCTGAGCCAGTGGAAGTCAGCCCTGGAAGTGCCCTCAGAGGTCAGATCATGGGACGTGGAAGGGGGTGTTAAGACCCAGAGAGGTGCAGTGATTTGGCCAAGGTCACACAGCCTGCAGGTGACAATGATGTGGCAGTGTCCTGGGGTGGAGGAGTGGGGGGGGGGGGTCCGTCCTCCCTGTCCCGAGAGCTGCAGTGACCATCTGGGAGATGCCCTCGGCCCACTGGGATCCAAGGTCTGAGGAAGACGTGAGGAAGAGGAGGGCGTCTGGTTCATCGAGGGGTGCAGGGTGAAAAGGCTCACGGGACCCCTTCTCAGTACCCATGTGGCAGCGCCCTCTTCAGTGGCTGCTTCTCAGAGGAGGGAGGCCTTGAGGGGACCCCGACTGCCTATGGGCCTCCTCCCCACCTCCCCCCGCCCAGCTTCCTCACCACATTCCTCCTCGGGCCCTTGGCCATGGCCAGGGCCTCCCTGCTGTGTCCAGACGCCCTTTGTTGACTCTTACAGGGCAGAAGAGGAGGAAGGGCGGCCAGGGCCTGCGGGAGCATGCCAACAGGAATCCCGGCCGGAAGGAGAACAAGGAGGCGGGCGCCGGCACTCGGAGACGCAAGGGCCAGCAGCGGCAGCAGCAAGGGACAGTGGGGCCGGTCACCTCTGCGGGGTCCACCTAGGGACACTGTTCAGCCTCCGGGCCCGTGCAGAAAGAGTCCAGCGCTGCTCTGTGTGATGAGAGCTTTACCGAACTCGAGCACTGGGGGCAACGCATACACACACTCTCCGTACATACATGTACACACAGATACGTGCACACAGACCCCATGTCCAAACGTGTAACTGACATACATGCAAACGTGTGCACGCGCACACGCGGACACACACACACACACGCGGACACACACACACACACACACACACACACACACACAGTCGAGGTTACCGGAAGACACTTCTGTCCCTCGGACATCATTGGGTCAGCAGGCAGGGAGGCAGAGGGGTCCGCTCTGCCCTGCAGAGGGCCTAGGGGCACACACCTGGTTTGTGATGCTCCCAGCGGATACATCAGAGAGAACATTTTCCAGCGTCCAAGCCCAAACTCTGCAGAGTGGAGCCTTCTGGAGGAGCTGACAGGACCAGCCTGGTGTGGCAGACCGCAGCCAAAGCTTGAGGCGTGTTCAGCATCTCCAGCTGCGTGACTTTATCTTTGGAGAGTATTGTTACACCTCCATGATCCATATCAGGGCTTTCCTGACTCTGAAAACTGCTTAAAGGTTTATTTCAAATTAAAAACGAAAACCAAATAACAACAGTAACCACAGGTACCACGTTTCTTTTCAGGGTATGGGCTTGGTAGAGTACACGGGAGCAGGAAGGGAAAGGGCTGAATTTCGAGAGACCCCTCCTGGCCTAATTTACAGAAGGTCCAGAGCAGGAAGAAAACTTTGGGGATATGTAGAGCAGTAACCAGATTCTCTACATCTTTGTTACTCAGAGTGTGGTCTGTGGACCAGCATCAACATTATCACTAGGCAGCTTGTTAGAAATGAGAATCTCAGGTCCCATCCCAGACCTGATGAACCAGAGTCTGCATTTTTACAAGATTCCAGGTGACTAGCACGCACATTCAAGTTTGAGAAACACTGCTCTAATTACCTCTAAGGATGGAACAAAGGTCTCGGCCAGCTTGCAGCAGGAAGGATTCTGGTCAGCTGTAAAGGGAGACTTCCCACCTGGGAGAGGTAGAATCTATATACTGAAGGGTTATAGTGGCACTTCCAGCGGGAGGGAGTGCTCAGGGTCTCTGAGATGGTTAAGGACCGTTGGACGGGAAGGCAGAACAGTAGATAAAATCACTTCTTGTGGTGTTCTGAAGTGTCCACTAGCAGCCATCCGGGCACCAGGCTCTGGACGAATGTTTGGTTTGCAGAGGGGAGCCAGACAGGGGCCTTGCTCTCATGGAACTTAGGGGTTGGTGGGGGAGTAGGCATGAATTAAGTAATCATTTGAATTAAATGTATAATTATAAATGAGAGGCGTTAAAGGCAGGCAACCGCTGAAACATACACATAGCTGTGAAAGTAAATAAAACTAAATAAAAATAAAAGGCCCTATCTCGGGGAAGCTTTTTAGAGCAGGTGACATTTGAGCCAAGCTCTGAAGGATAAATAAGAGTTAACACAAAGACGAGGAACGGCATTCTAGACCAGTGCTGTCCAATAGAAATACAATATGAGCCGCTTATCTCATTTAACATTTTTCTAACAGCCACATTTAAAGAGTAAAAAGAAACAGGTGAAGCTAATTTTAATTATATCTTATATTTAACCAAATATATGCAAAATGTTATCTTTTTAACATGTGATCAATATAAAAAATTATTAGGACTTCCCTGGTGGCGCAGTGGTTGCGCGTCCGCCTGCCGATGCAGGGGAACCAGGTTCGCGCCCCGGTATGGGAGGATCCCACATGCCGCGGAGCGGCTGGGCCCGTGAGCCATGGCCGCTGAGCCTGCACGTCCGGAGCCTGTGCTCCGCAACGGGAGAGGCCACAACAGAAGAAGGCCCGCATACCACACACACACACAAAAAAAAGAATTCAGTTCTTCAGTTGCACTGGCCACGTTTCAATTACTCACTAGCCGTATGTGGCTAGTGGCTACTGTATTGGACAGCATAGTCCTATATAGAGGGCACAGCACATACAAATGTCCTGTGGCGGACAGGAGCTTGGTGTTGAATGAATTGAAAGAAGGCCAATAAAGCTGGGAGGCCTGGAGGGCAAGAGAGGTGAGATGTTCCCAGAAAGGTCGCCTAGAGTTGGGTCTTTATTCTCAGAGCCAAGAGAGGCCGCTGAAGAGTTTTAAGCAGCCAGCCCACAGGATCAGATTTGCAAAAGGCAAGTCTGATCATGTCAGCCGTTGTATAGAAGACAGATTTTTGGGAAGCTGTTCAGGAGGCTGTTGCTGTCAGCCAGGTGAGACGTGGTGGTGACAGTGGAAATGGAGAGAAGAGGACACAATCAGAGGTATCTGGAAAATAAAGTTGGCAGAGTTTGGTGATAAACTGGACATGGAAAAGGGGAGAAAGGGAGAGGGAGGTGTCAAGGACAAAGTCCCCATTTCTGGCTTGAACATCCAGACAGAGGATGGTGCTGTGTTCCGAGATGTGGAACTCATGAGGAAGACCAGTTTGGGAGGAGAAAGAAGACCAAAACTTTGGTTTTGACCATGTGGAGTTTGAGGTGCCCATGAGACATCCTGGTGACAAGGGTGGGTAGACATTGCGTTGACACAGATACAGGTGTAGAGTGCACAGGGGACGTCTGAGCTGGAATGCCAACTGGTGTAGAGAAGATCACTGGGGCTGTGGGTTGGGAGGAGCCCTGGGTGAAGAGAGCCCTCAGCAACCAGCTCTGGGCCCTCCAAGGATAAAGATCGGATAACAGGATCGGTTGGCAGAAGAGTCAGAGAAGGAGCAGGCAAAGGAAAAACCAAGGGAGTGTCACGTCCCAGAAGCCAGCAAGCAGGAGGGGAGATCAAGAGGACCAAAAGCTGCTAGATGCAAATAAACGAGGCCTGGGAACTGACCACCGCCTTACAACATGTGCACCAGTAGTGGCCTTAGCCAGAGCTGTCTGGAGAAGGTGATGGAGGCAGAATTCAGCACAAATTCTTTCCAGAAGTTTAGCCGAGGGACAGAGAAGTAAGACAGGGGCTAGAAAGAGATATGGGCTCAAGAGTGTGTCTTTTTTTTTTTTTTTTAGGTGGGAAAGATTTGAAAATGTTTAAAACCTGCTGGGAAGGGTCCAGTTAAGAGGAAGAGGTTGAACACACAGAAGAGAGAAGGGGAAATCAGTACTGAAAGACTCTGTCGGGGAGGGACAGCTCTTATAGGAGCAAAGAGATGGGGGGTGCCGGACCGGGAAGGCTGGGAGGTTTGGAAGTGGGGAATCTCAGGTCTGTGCACCTGACACACTGTTGGGCTCGACCCACCCATATCTCTGAGCCCCTTCACTGCTGGTCAGGAGGCTGGGTGGTCACGGGCTGGCTCTGGCCTCCCCCCTAACCCCTTGCTTTGCCTTCTCTCTCTGCCCCGGCTCTGTCTTTGCCAGTCTCTCTAGCCCTATGCATCGTCCATCTCTGATTTGGTCTCTCTGCCTCTGCCCCTCCCTGTTTCTCTGACTCTGTCCCTTCTCTGTCCCACTTTTTGTCACCGTGTCTTTCTCTGTTCCCACCTAATCAGCCCCCGGCTCTATCTGTGCGTGCCATTGCTTCTCTGTATTTCTGTCTTTGTCTGGGTATCAGGCCCTGCATGTCTTGGCTGTCTCTGGCTCTGATTTGTCCCCATCTCCCAGAACCTCAGGTCCTCGCTACTTGAAGGGTGGCCATGGATGAGCAACCTCAGCCTCATCTGAAAGTTTGCTAAAAACGCAGACTCTCAGGCCCCTCCCAGACCTAGAAATCGGAATCTGCCTCGTAACAGATCCCCCAGGTAATTCACATGCACGTTAAACATTTCAGAAGCACTGCCCTCAGCTTTCCTCTAAAACATCAAAACCAAAACCCAGAATCTTAGAATCAGAGTGAGCTGGATCCTCCTTATCTCCTGCATCACCTGGGTGATGCTGAGGCATTCCTCTTCTCCTCATCCCTCCTAAAGCCGCTCTTGATGCTTTAGGCAAATAAGGGAGGGAACTTAATAGGAGCTCCGGGAGGGTCCTGAGCTTCCACGTCTGCAGAATTACCGATGGGAGGGAATTCTCCTGGTATGGATATACTGGTGCGTCCAGGTACAATTCCAGTGTGTCCTTGCAAACATTCTCACCTGAATCTACCTCCATCTGTCTCACTCTGTCCTTTCAAGACTAACAATGCTTTTTCTGAGCTGAAGGAAGGGTATGGGTTTCAAGATCGGGGGTCAGTTACCTGCTCGCAGCCTTAGAAGCAGCCCACCTGAGGCCGGAGACCATAGGTTGGATGAGAAGTCACACTTTGTGATTTTCAGAGTGAGGGTGTGCTGGAGAGAGGAGTCATGTCAGGATTCCTAACACTGGGACTTCCCTGGCGGTCCAGTGGTTAAGAATTGGCCTTCCAATGCAGGGGACGTGGGTTTGATCCCTGGTCGGGGAACTAAGATCCCACGTGCCACAGGGGAACTAATCCCCTGTGCTGAGGGGCAACTAAGCCCATGTGCCGCAACTACTGAGGCCGCACGCCACAACTAGAGAGCCAGTGCTCTGGAACTAGAGAGAAGCCCACACACCGCAACGAAGATCCCACATGCTGCAACTAAGACCCAAAGCAGCCAAATAAATAAATATGTAAAAAGAGAAACAGATTCCTAACCCTACTCCCAGGTTTAGGCAACAATAGCATGTGATGTGTATACTGCTGCTATCTGGCCACAGTGTCATTTGGAAAATGTTAAGTTTTTCCTCTACAGGGTCGCAGACTTGCTCAGACTAACACATTTCTGGCCACCTTACCCAGTGCCAGCTCTGGTATGTTTCAGATCAATTCTCCAGAGAATGCCTTTGTTTTCCATTTCAGTATTTCGGGTGATGGGATTGTGTTTTCTGAGTTTGTTTTTTTAAGTATGTTCCCCCCGCTCCACCCCGGTTTGTTTGGTTTGGTTTGGTTTGGAAGGACGGAGAGAATTTAGGAAAAAGGTCAGCTTCCTGGGCCTCAATTCAAGTCCCTGACACAGGGCCAGTAATCCAGGTGCTGGCTTTTTTTTTGCCCCTGATTCCAGCTGTGGTCCAGATTAGATTTAAACGGTGAAAACCCTGATGAACGGTGGTAAGGAAGGAGAAAACAACCAGAGAGAACAGGTCCCATTTTTGAAGGCTTAAATGGATTCCTTGCAAAGGGACTAGAGTGCTGCCTGGCTAGTAAAAGTGAGCCAGAACAAAAGCCTAGTTATAGGGGTGCAGAGAAAATCTGGAGATGAGGTGCCTCAGGGGTTGTTGAGACGGAGCATACCAGAGTTGGGTGCACCTGCTTTGGTGCGGCGTCCCTCCTGGCTCTCCCTAGGGTAAGAGCTGACACAGGGTGAAGAATAAACAGGTTTTGCCTGGAGCCTTGCTTGGCTTCAGCATCAAATAGACCCTGGGTCAGCAGCCCCGATGGGGAGGGTAGGAGAGCCGCTCAACCTGGGTCCCTACCTTTCTCTCCCACCTCTAGCCTACCAGGTTAGTGGTGGGGAGGACGAGAGACCCAGGCCAGTGGTTGGGAGTGGGTGGCTTGGGTCCTACCCTAGAGCCTTCCAGAGCTTAAGTAGGAAATTGCGAAACAGGGCTACATTTTTAAAGAGAAAGTATGTGAAATATGGTTCCTCCCTCGCCTGTTCGCTCTCCCGGAGCTTGGTGCAGGGTAGTGGGCGAGATGGATTCCTGGCTGGACTCAGTCCTGTGCGGGAAAGAGGGCAGAGCCAAGGCCCCCAGGGGCCTCTCAGGCCAGGCCACAGCAGCTGCCAGCCTTTGGTTATTGATTATTGTTATTGGGAGGCACTTTTTCCATCTGCAGAGCGTCAGCCTGGCCCATGGAGAAGGCCGGCTCCTTCCTCTGGCTGAGTTTCATCTCCTGAAAGGACTGGCTTCTGAGGTCTCCCTCTGCAACCCAATATGTACCATGGGCTGCTGATTAAGTACTTGGAATGTCTTCAGGTCGAGCCAGGCCTGTCCATAAAATGGGAGGCATTTTGGCAGTTCCAAGGCCCCTGGCACCCAGTCTTGGCACTGGCCCTGCTGTCTTCTTCTAGGAGCTGGGGTGGGCCGCCTGCCAGCATGCTTCCCTGGGAAACATCGAAGTGAGTTAAAGTCAACAATGAGTTCATCTCCAAAAGGAATAAGCCGGCAGCCTTCAGGGCAGGGGAACTGGAAGAGGGGGAACAGAGATTCGGGAGCAGTGGAGGGGGTTAAGTGATGCTGGAACAGCCAGACCAGATCCAAGCCTGTCAGACAAGCTGGCAGCTCAAGGAACAAAGAAAAGTGCTTTCCCAGGCCAGCGCTGGATGGCTCCCTTGGCAATGGTGGTGACAATGAGGGTGTCACAATCCCAGGGACCATGAGAAGTATACTTTCAAGGATTGGGAGCTGCAGCAAGACACTGACCTGGAAAGAAGCTGGGGCAGTTGAGTTGATGGCCCCATAAGCTCTGGCTCTGCTGGCCCCAGGGCTGCCTGGAGGGCACGTGCAGGTGGTCATGTGGGCTGTTGAACCCACTGTCTCATCTTGGAGGATTCAAAGGGGGAGGACTCAGGTGACAAGGCCAAGTGAGGAGCAGGCTCGTGATTGCAGAACCCAGCATTTTCATCTGAGCATCTCTATCGTTAGAGTCATCTTTGAGGGCTTTACATTTGGATAATCCTTCCTGGTTTGGGCCAGTGTGTCATTTCTGTGCTTTTCACCTGGGGCATGAGGAAACCACATCCTAAAGGGCATTGGACTGCTCTCTACTCATTTGATCTGATGCGCCATGGGGCCGGGGAGCCAAAGGCAGAGCAAAGCCCAAAGTGAGCCGTACTCTGGGACTGGCCTGAAGCTGGAGCCACCGCTCTTTGGCCACCAAGTGGAATCCTGGCCTCTCCAGGCACCTTTCAAAGGCTGGGCTCCACATGGAAGGAGGGGAGCAGGCAGAAAAGCATGATGATGGCCCATCAACTGCTTGTGCCAGTTGAGATACACAGAAAACCCATCTGGTTCAGACTTCGGATCTGACCCAGGGGCTGGGAGACCGGCAACAACTGCCTTGAATATGTACTTGGCCTGACTCCCAAGGGCAGAACCATTGCTGAAGACTGTGTTTGATTTCTCCCGTGCCCTCACATTCATTCTCACAAGGTATTTTATTGTATGAGGTATATGCCGACCATGCATATTGACAATTCTTTTCCCACCACCAAACCAACAAAATGTCCACAGACATTGCATCTCAATTTCTCACAAACACATTCTCTTTGCATTCGCATGGTTTCCCCTCTGCCCATTTCCCTCTTTCTCTAAAAAAACTGCTTCACCCTGTCGGCCCTTCTGACGTGCAGCCCCAGGTCCTTCGCAGCCAGACCTTGCTCAGTACATGTGTCCCCTGTATTTTCCACCAGTTGCATTTGTCTTTTGCTATTGCAGGCTAGATGTTTGTCAAGTGAATTCAAAAAAGTGAATGAATGAAAAAGTCTCGCTTGAATGTGTTTATTCTCATATTATTCCTGGAGATCGTAGCTATCGATAAGGCTTACTCCTTTTTCCTTCTGGGAGTAAAAATAAGGCCAGCATCAAAGTTCATTAGGGCACTGGACCAAGAGCAACCTGACCTTGATCTCTTTGTCATCGGCCACCACTGGTTGTGACAACCCAGCTTACCAGAGTCACCTCCCTCCACTCCCATCCCCCATACCATCTACTCTTCTGCCCAGAACTACTCAGTGGTGCCCAGTACCAATGAACTTTCAAATGTCAGTGCCTTTGTCCATGCTGTTCCCTCCCCCTAAAATGTTCTTCCTCCATGCTCTCATCTGTGGAGCTACTCATATTTCATCCCCAGATTGAATCTGTATGTGAAGGTGCTCCCCTCCCTCTGTGTTTCTATGGACTGTCTATACACCTTTATCACATCTAAGTGTCCCCAGCCCAACGTCAGCTCCTGAAAGCAGAGACTGTGGGATTCATTCTTGCATTTCCTGTCCTTACCCAAGTCTCACGAAGCTGCAAAGCTACAGTTTATAGTTGGAGACACACTTATAATAACAATGGCCAACATCTATATAGCACTTACACTATCCTAAGCCCTTTACTTGCATTGCCTCACTTCATCCTCAACACAGCTCTGTGACGTGGGTACTTTTGTTATGCCCATTTTTCAGATGAGAAAACTGAGGCACAAAGAGGTAAAGGGAAGTGAGCAGGGGCACACAGCTTATAAACAGTGGAGCCAGGACTTGAACTTAGGGAGTTTGGCTGCACTACCACCGAGCTGTGTAAAAACTCACATTTTGCATGTCCTTTTCCCCACCAGCGTACCATGACACCCAGCCTGTTCAGGTCTCACTTGTTTTATCAAGAAGAGGAGGAGGATCCAGGGCACGGATCATATGTGCTCACAAATAACGCCATAGGGTCCTCACGGGCACCCACCAGGCCCTGCCTCTCCCCTCCAGACCCTCATCAGTCATTGCACCAGCCTTGGGCCCCGGGGGGCTACCTCAGGATGCTCCTGAAGCTGCCTACCCTGGGTGCAGACCTTGAAGATCCCAATGCACCTAAACCTCATTGGGCAAAGCTGAAATTCTTTGCCTCAAGATCACCAAAGCCCATCTCACAAAGACTCTGGACAAAGGGGCTCTTTGGATTTCTGCCTGAAGCTCCCTTCTCCTTTGGGCTCCAAAAAAAAAAAAAAAAAAAAAAATGCTTGGCCAGTGTCCCACTTCCCAGACCCCTGTTCTCTTCCATGCAGGCTCCCTCCGCAACCCCTCCCCATGAAATGTAAACCTCTGCAGAGAGCCCCCTGCTGGTCCACTAAAGCATCAGCTACACTGAGATGTGTAGGGAACCCCATCTTCTGAATTCCCAGGGCAGAAAAAAATAACTGTAACTCCATGTTGAGACTGGCAACTTTCCCTCTCGGAGGGCAATGGCAACTGACCGCTCTAGTCGCTTACACGCCTGTTCAATGCGCCGAACACACACCAGAGCCCCAGGACTCGGTCGTGGGCAAGCTTTTTCTGTAAAGGGCCAGGGAGTAGGTATTTTAGGTTTTGCAGGGCAGCTCTTCATCTCTGTCATTGTAGTGCCAAAGCTGTCGTGGACCGTTTGTAAACAAACGGGGTGGCTGTGTTCCAATAAAACTTTATTTATGAACTCTGAAATTGCATTTCTTATCAGCTTCAGGTGTCACAACATATTATTCTTATTTTTATTTTCTTCTACCATTTAAAAATGTGAAGACCATTCTTAGCTCATGAGCCCTATAAAAACAGGCGGCTAGTGGGATTTGGTGGGAGGGCTGTAGTTTGCCTACCCCTGCCCTCAGAAATAAGCTACTTGGTTTATGCCTGGTGCACTGGTGAGGTGAGGGAAGGCGAACACAGCAGAAATCTGAGTCCCCAGGTCCTAGGCACAGTGGCCAAGCACCCTAGGGATTTGCCCAGCTCTGGCTAGAAGCAAAACTGACAGCTCTAAAGTCTCTCAAATAGACGTTTAAAGCATCTAGAAGATTCTTCCAACCTGGTTACACAGTGAGTTGGAAGGATTGCTTTTTCCTGAGATGAGGGAGTTGGCAGATTTGTCTTTTTCTAATCAAGGCTCTAAAAAAATACAGAAATCAAGGTTTTGACCACTTCTTCCTCTGCTGCTTGAGAAGGTATTTGTCCTAACTTTCTTCCATACCTCAGTCTGGGTCTCTCTTTTGGAAGTAAGATTTTGTTCCCAGTCTAGACTAGAGCAGACAAAGGAGCAAGAGGGATACAGGAGGCCAAGGAAAACCTCAGTGTCTTGTTGGGCAGAAACTGTCCCTAGGGCAAGGCTTACCTTCTGACAGACAGAGGTCCCCCTGACACATTGGTTTCAGGAGTTGAGTTCAGATTCTTTTTTTTTTTTTTTGTGGTACGCGGGCCTCTCACTGTTGTGGCCTCTCCCGTTGCGGAACACAGGCTCCGGACGCGCAGGCTCAGCTGCCATGGCTCACGGGCCCAGCCGCTCTGCGGCATGTGAGATCTTCCCGGACCGGGGCACGAACCCGTGTCCCTTGCATCGGCAGGCGGATTCTCAACCACTGCGCCATCAGGGAAGCCCCAGTTCAGATTCTTGATGTGACTTTATTCTTCTGGAAACAATCTAAGGCACCTGGTCGACATTTAAAAAAAGTGTTTCCCTAAGGAAAAGGGGGTGGTGGGCAGGAGAGGAGGGGGTAAAGAATTACACAGAGATTTAGTCTAATGGCTTAAAAATCAAAAGGATCATTGGACAGATAGATATCAAGTGTAATAGGAAACACACTGATCCTGGGGGGATGACTTAATATGGGCCCTCCAGCCTCCTTGGAGCTTAAACACTTATCTACGATTTGGAATTATCCTTCAAATTCCCACATCAGTGTGTGTTCTGGATTCACTTCTCAGGACGCAGCCAGCAATCTTGAGTTATCTAAACCAGTCTGAAAATTAGAGGCCATTAATAGCAGCTCATAAAATTGCTTCTCAGATTTTCTTAAGCGGAATATGCTGAGGACCACGCGGATTCAGTGATAGGAAGGAGAAAAATGCTGCTAGTTATTTTTCCAAAGCTTAATCTGGGGATCTTTTTGAAGAGCTCCTTACCCAGCAATGAGATGAATGCCAAGACCAATATAGACTCTGTTTTTCCCACTTAGATGTGGTGACCAGATACATCATCCATGAAGAGAAGTTTCTTGGGGTTCCCAGGGGTGAATCTCTCAGCTTTTGATAGCTTTCCATAGCCACCCAGCCCATCAGCTTGCTATAAGCTTGTCTAAAACTTCCCTGGCATCCTGGGTTGAAAACTGAGAGCAGTTTGGTCTGTGAAGCTCCGATTGAACACACCTTATTTTTTTGTATTCCCTTGTTGAGGTTGTCTGAACAAGGACTGTCTCTTTTTGTTTTCTACAAATGTAACAAAACTCTAAAAACATATTCCGAGTGCTTCTCTGTTCTTCCAGGATCCTGGAGCCTCTGTATGGGGGCTGGTAACTGTTTCACCCTGAGAAGCAGCCACTCCAGAGGCCCAACTCTTGGCCCCAGCAGGCAGAGGTCACTTCATCAGTACTTGCCAGAGAGACACGGGAAACTGAATAGAGACGGCTCTGCTCTCAGTTCAACCGGGAAGGCTAAGCCAACAAGCTGGCACTAACTAAGAGCAAATGGCCTTACAATGGATCATTGCCAAAGGATAACGACCCTCAGGCTGCAGCATAAATATCAAGGCATTTGGGGCAGAGCCAAGACATATATTTTTAGAGTGCACAAGACACTGCCGCAGCCTTCCTCACCCTGGCTCTGCTGAGAAAAAAAGAGAGGATCTAAGATAGGTGGGAAAGGAGCTGGGTCTTACTAGGACTGCCTTCCAGTCAGCTCATCAGAAAGCCTCAGGGGGACTTTGGGGAAAGACTTTGCTTTTCAGATCTCAAACTTTTGTGTACCCAGGAATCATTTGAGAAGTTCTTTAAAATGTATATTATCTGGGCCCCACCTCCAGAGGGTCAGATTTCAGTAGCTCTTGGGTGAAGCTCAAGAGCGCATTTTTTAGCGTTGCCATATGATCCAGCAATCCCACTCCTGAGCATATATCTGGAGAAAACTATAATTAAAAAAGATACATGCACCTCTGTGTTCATAACAGCACTATTCACAATAGCCAAGACATGTAAACAACTTACATGTCCATCGACAGATGAATGGGTAAAGAAGATGTGGTACATATACACAATGGAATATTACTCAGCCATAAAAAGCCATAAAAAATGACATAATGCCATTTGCAGCAACATGGGTGGACCTAGAGATTATCATACTAAGTGAAGTGAATCAGAAAAAAAGACAAATACCATATGATATCACTTATATGTGGAATCTAAAATATGACACAAATGAACTTATCTACAAAACAGAAACAGACTCACAGACACAGAGAACAGATGTGTGGTTACCAGGGGTGGGGTGGGGGTTTGGGATTAGCAGATGCAAAGTATTACATATAGAATGGATAAACAACAAGGTCCTACTGGATAGCACAGGGAACTATATTTAATATCCTGTGATAAACCATAATGGAAAATAATATAAAAAAGAATGTCTATATATGTATAACCAAATCACTTTGCTGTACAGCAGAAATTAACACATTGTAAATCAACTGTACTTCAATTCTTTAAAAAGTCTGCATTTTTTACCAACTCCCCCAAGTGTTTCTGATGCTGATGGTCATCAGATCACACTTTGAAAAAACACCTCTTTAGAAGCTGCTGCTACTTGTCCATTAGATCCCAATGAAAAAGTTTTTACAGAATGAAGAAGGAAGGGAGGTCAAGATTCTCTGCTTCCCGTGAAAACACCAGTTCATCCTTTCCTATCAGAACTTGGCACAAAGTTTGGCATTTTGAACCACCTTTCTGCTCTATTCCTGTTGGGATCTTCCCATTCACACACACCTGTGCTTACTAGGAGCAAGATTCCAGGGAGTGAGAAGCTAACCCTGGGTCTGGAGGAAAAGAGAAAGCATCCCATCTACATAGTGTGTACTGGGTATACAATGCTTTCATGTACCATAATTCATATGACCACACTGCAGTCTTTTCGGGTAGTTAAATTAATATGTCAGTTTTAAAGCTGAGAAATTATAGGCCTGGAGGTATGTCATGCCTCCTCTGGTCACCATGACTTGAGGAAGGATATATGTGAAAAATATATTACACATGCGGTACGCAGGGCAGGCAAACCAAACCAATAACTTTAGTTTGACTTTCCTTGATGAGGCTTTTTATCTGCTGGTAGAACTGAGGTTGGTTGTTGGGGTCAGCAAATACTGCTGTAAAAGAATTGATGGATCACATTACAAAAATAGATGGAAAGTTATTATGTTAAACACAAGCTGAGTATGAGAACAGGAGAGAAACAACCTGCCATATCATCTGGGAAAATGAAACTCCTTGGCAAGACTTCACAACAGCCTGATTCAAAATTTCATAATGAAATTATGTCACTGATCAAAGCCTGAATGAGCTCATGGGCTGATTTTTGTCATTCGTGTTTATTCTGGTTTGAACCAAATTGAGGCATCAGAAATACATTATCCTAGTC
The DNA here is from genome assembly GCF_002837175.3 of Physeter macrocephalus. Taxonomy (NCBI): domain Eukaryota; kingdom Metazoa; phylum Chordata; class Mammalia; order Artiodactyla; family Physeteridae; genus Physeter; species Physeter macrocephalus. The sequence continues at coordinate 33,794 of NW_021146080.1, forward strand.
TATTCTCCGGAAGTGGGCTATGGCACCCTTGTTTGGGGGACCAAAGGGACAGAGTGAGGCAGAAGAGGACACCTTTGGATCCTCACTGGGTGTGAAGTTGCTTCTGGTCAGCTCTGAGAGACTTCCTCAAACATCATGTCAGGGTCAAGGGCGTTCAAGCAAACTTGTGTTTAAGCTCATGATACTTGCCCTGGGGGCAATAAAAGTGAGTCTCAAGGGACTGAAGGTATTTCCCGCTCTTGTCTAGGACATGGCCTGGTTTTGCTCTAGAAAGATTGTTTTGGGGTTTGTTTGTTTCAGACTCTGAGAAATAAAGACCCAATCATCGCTCCCACAATTAGAGGACCTCACTTTATCTTTTTTTTTTTTTTTTTTTTGCGGTACGCGGGCCTCTCACTGCTGCGGCCTCTCCCTTCGCGGAGCACAGGCTCCGGACGCGCAGGCTCAGCTGCCATGGCCCACGGGCCCAGCCGCTCCGCGGCATGCAGGACCCTCCTGGACCGGGGCACGAACCCGTGTCCCCTGTAACAGCAGGCGGACTCCCAACCGCTGCGCCACCAGGGAAGCCCCCAGGACCTCACTTTATACCTACCAAGTTGTTTGTTTTCATGGAACAAGCTACCCCACCCAGGATCCACCTCCTTCCGGCCTAACCACCTCTTCTCTGACCTAACCTGAAGGCACAGTGATGGACACTTCCTGACAACTTGAAGTACCAAAAAAAGAGGGAGTCTTCTTGGTTGAAACACAGACATCCAGAGACTTGACTTTGGCTAGTAAAAACAAAAACTTCTGGGTCTTACTGCCCTCATTCCCCCTCAGGAATACGGAGACATTCCCATCTGCTATTCACTAAATGTGTCCTCTTAAAACTCAGGTATTGGGCTTCCCTGGTGGCGCAGTGGTTGAGAGTCCACCTGCCGATGCAGGGGACACGGGTTCGTGCCCCTGTCCGGGAAGATCCCACCGGCCGCGGAGCGGCTGGGCCCGTGAGCTATGGCCGCTGAGCCG
>NW_021146080.1:35037-37770 GCF_002837175.3 Physeter macrocephalus
AGGGCTTCCCTGGTGGCGCAGTGGTTGAGAGTCGGCCTGCCGATGCAGGGGACACGGGTTCGTGCCCCGGTCCGGGAAGATCCCACAGGCCGCGGCGCGGCCGGGCCCGTGAGCTATGGCCGCTGAGCCGCAAAAAAAAAAAAAAAACCTCAGGTATTGAAATTCTAATCCCTGATGTGATGGTATGTGTGTGTGTGTGGTGGTGGTGGGGGGGACGATTAGGTTTAGATGAGGTCATGAGGAGGGAGCCCCCATGATGGGATTAGTGCCCTTAGGGGAAGAGGAAGACACTAGAGCCCTCCCCCTTTCTCCAGCATGTGAGGACACAGTGAGAAGACAGCTGTCTACAAACCAGGAAGACAATTCTCACTAGGAAGCCAACCATATGGGCACCCTGACCATGGACTTCCCAGCCTCCAGAATTGTGACAAGTCAATGTTTGTGGTTTAAGCCACTCAGTCTATGGCATTTTCTACAGCAGCCCCAGGTAAGACACCATCTATTCATTCCTTCATTCAGTGAATATTTATTTAGTCCTTACTATGTTTAGTAGTAAGGACTTAGTCCTTACTAAGTGCTTTTTGAAGTCTTGAAGACACAGTGGTGAACAAACTTTCAAGGTCCCTGCTCTCAAGAAGCTTACATTCTAATTTTGGGGGAAGCAGCTGATCAACTTGTAAATAACATAATTTCAGCTAGTAATAAATGCCATGAAGTAAATAAAACAGAATACTATAAGAGAGTAACTGCAAAAGAATGGGAGATTGTGATTTAGACGGATTAGACAGGAAAGACTTCCCCCAGAAGGAAGGGTTTCTGGGTAAAATAAAGGATGCCCAATCAAATTTGAATTTCACATAAACAATGAATTTTTTTTAGTATAAATATGTCCCAAATATTACATGGGACATATAATATTTATACTAAATATAGTTTATACTAAAAATAGTTCCCCGACCAGGGATCGAACTCCAGGACCCTGCAGTGGAAGCACGGATTCTTAACCACTGGACCGCCAGGGAAGTCCCATGGGCATCCTGTGTTTTTTATCTGCTAAATTTTGCAGCCCTATCTGTAGGTGACATTTGAGCTGAGAACTGAATGACCAGAAGGAACTAGCTATGCAAGATTTAGGGAAATGATGATTCAGGCAGAAGGAATATCCAGTGTAAATGTCAGAATAACCAGAGAGTGGAAGGTACAAATGAGGTCAAATAAATAGGCAGTCTCTGCCTCTCTCTCTCTCTCTCTCTCTCTCTCCCTCTCTCTCTCTCTCTCTCTCTCTCTCTCTCTCTCTCTCTCTCTCTCTCTCTCTCTCTCTCTCTCTCCTTTAACGCTGAGAGTGATGATACGCTGTTGGAGTTTTCACAAGGGTGACAAGATCTCATTGGTATTTGGCTGCTGTGTAGTCGGCCACTTTTGGAAGGGCCTAGAGGACAAATTCAGAAGCTAATTAAACTTAACCTTCTGTCATTGGCCTGGGAAGAGGCAGCTACATTTGAGGGTGGACCCAACTAGGAGTTCTAGGCCGGGAGTCCAGGGTAACTGGGCGGTTGCTACGGAGGGCAGCTTGGTGGTTGCCAGGGAGAGAGAGGGGCGGGGCTCGACGAAGGGCGACGTCTAGGAGGCCAGGGCGGGGGCGGAGCCTGGAGTGCGGCGGCGCGCGCCTCGCGTTCGCAGGAAGTCGCGCAGGGGAAGGAAGGGATGCGAGCGGACGTGACGTAGTCCCGCGCACGCGGTCCAGCGTGGTTCGGGCGGGTTGTTTCAGCCCGGCTTGGGAAGTTACGAGAATTTTTACCCCACATAGGCCGGACCCAACGCTCCGGTCCCCGTCCCGTCGACAAGATGGTGAAGCCCAAGTACAAAGGACGGAACACCATCAACCCCTCTAAAGCCAGCACAAATCCTGGTACGGGCGGCGGGGCTCGCGGAGGGTGGGGCTTGGAGGAAGCTTGGAGGGAGGGACACCGGGTGGCCTTGCTTGGAGTGACCTCAAGCAGAGTGGCCTTTGGAGAATAGAAGGGAGAAGATGATTACTTGTTTATAGGCCCTGAGGAGGGCTGAGTCTTGCACGCCTGTCAAGGCTAGATGCCAGGCACCAGCTCTAAAGCAGGGAAAGTGAACACTCAGGCCTGGCAGCCTTGGGGCATCTCCAACTGTGAGGTGCAGAGACTGGGAAGCTCTGAGTTGGAAGGGACACTTAAATTTGACCTCTTCTTGGGTACCTGTGTGCGTCAGGTGTTGAAGCACCTCCCCCAATATAGTTCAGTCTTGTATGAGTCCAGCTCTCCAGCTCAAGGAATTACTAGAAGTACTATAAATTAGATAAAGTCAGACTAAAAGTGATGTAGGCTGACCCAGCTGGCCCTTTACACTTGGCCACACTTGCCTACCACCTTAGCTTTGACCATTTAAATGAGAAAGGGCTAGTAGATTTGGCTCTTGGAATCATCCCATCTGGTAAAGTGCATAGAAAATGCTACAGATAAGTATGATTGTTTGAGTAAAGATGTTTTTGAAGATGTGTATGAGTTTTGTTGAGGTTCCACCACAGAATGAACAAGGTAGCCTTTGGGGGATTCCCTTCCATTTGGGTTTAGTTAATAAAACATATTAAAATATGGCCTAAAGTTTTTGATTTTAATTCATGTTGAATGTTTTACCTGGACCGCTGATAAATTACACAGTTTGTGTAGACTGGGATCTGACAGCGTTAGATCTGAAGAGGCCCTT
>NW_021146081.1:0-37770 GCF_002837175.3 Physeter macrocephalus
AGACCCCATCCAGCCCTGAGTTTCTGGGGAGCAGCTCTGCGCAGTCTGTTCCTGGATGTGCCTGTGTTCCGTCCCCCTCGCCCTTGGGACCAGCTTGTCAGAGGCTCAGGGAGTTTTAAGCTCTTAATTCTCTTTTCTTGCAAGCTTCTGATGCCTTGGTTTAAAGATTTTTTTTTAAGAGATAATGACCTCATTTTCCTGGTTCTGCCTCACAGACCACCATTAGAGAGAGAATCCTGGAATCTCACTGACCTCGGAGGCATCTGCTCCGCACCGTCTTCTATAGCCACCCCGAGCTGAGAGCTTAATCCCTTCTTGTTCCCCTCCAGTGACAGGAGGCTCACTGAGGACAATGCCAGTTACTATGTTGATAAAATTCTTCTTAGATTGAATCAAAACCTAGCTCCCTGGGATTTCGAAACATCTGTGGCCACTAGTTTTATTTTTGGGGACCACAAATTAAATCTCATTCCTCTTTCTCATGAAGGTCTTTTATATGTAATAACAAAAAGCATATTGCCTTTGAAGGAGCACCTACTGTGTGCCATGTGCTTCATACACATTATCTCTAATCCCCATGATGACCCTGCCTGATGGGTACCTGTGACCCTCGGTGGCCACGTGCTGATACCTCCCAGCATCCCCTTCCTCCCTCCCTCCCTCCCTGGCAGCCCCTGCTCTCCCAGAGGGAGATCTATGTGGTTATAGGGAAGCTGCCTCCCTTGTCCTGGCTCCAGGGGATGGAGCAGGTGACCCAGGCCAAGCCAATCCACACACACCCTTCCTTTGGCTTCAGTGATTGGCTCAGGGATGGGCACATGACCTGGGTTGGTCCAATCAGAGCGACTTTCAGGATGCTTGCTGGGATAGCTTCTTTCTGAGGAACCAGCAAGGCTGTTGACCCAGGAGCTGGGGGCAGCTCTTGCAGGACCACAAGGCAAGTTAGCCTTAGAGGCAAAGTGGACGGATGGAAAAAATGTGTCCTTGGAAACCTTTGAGATGTTGGATCTTGCGGGCAGGCAGCCCCACCTCTGAAATCTCCCATTTCACGAGTCCATTAATGTCCACTATTGCTCAAGACAGTTTGACTTGGATTTTCTGCCCCTTGCAACCCAATGCGTCCTTACCCTAGGGAAAAGGAAACTGAAGCTCAGAGATGCTGATTAACTTGCCCAGGGTCACCAGCTCATAAGTGAGGGAGCTAGGATTTGGGTTCAAGGGGTAATTGGGGTGGGGTTCAGCTATTGTGCTCTCCTCGGGGCATTTCTTTTTTTGGTCTAAAGGTTCTCAGTTGCTCTTAGGACCTGACTGTAACCACCGACCCGGACCTCTCCTTTGGTCCTCTCCTTACTCTCTGACCCGTAACCATCTCTCCTAGAGCACCTCTCCAGCTTTCCTCTCCAAGGCCCCTGTCATCCTTCCCAAATCCACGCACTGGCCAGCTGATTGACGTCCCCTTATTCCAATCACAGTCACAGGTCTTCCCTGCTCAGAAACCTTCTGTGGCTCCCCAGTGCCTACACGATCCCGCTCCACCCCCTTCGTGTGCCAATCAGATCCTTCAAAATCTGGACCCTGCTCACCTCTCCGGCTTCATCTCCAGCAGCCCCCCAGCTAGTCCGCAAACACACTGCTTGGTTTCACACCGTTACTCAGGCCCTTCTGTCTTTTCCCCAGTGGACTTACATTTGTCCCCTAAGGCCCAGTTCAAATGCCTCCTCCCCTGGGAAGACTTCCCTGCCTTAGGCAGAGGGCTTCCTTTGTGCTCCCATAGCTACTTGAGCTTAACCTCTGTTGGTCCAGCACTTGTGACATGGCTGCTGCCTTTCTGGTCTGCTACCACCTGCGGGGGAGGGCAGGAACTGTTCTCTGTGCAGCCTTTTTCTCCCCTGTGGGCTCATCTCCAATGCTTTCGTTGCTCAAGGCATTGTTGGCTGAGCAGTGAGATGCCCGGGGCCTTACGCGGAGCTGGAGTGGACCTGGTGGGAGGTGGCTGTGATCTGGGGCCGGGCCAGGAGAAGGGTGCTGCTTTCTCCGGTGGCAGGGGCTGCGGGGGGCATGGAAAGGGAGACAGAGAGGAGCCAGCAAGCTGGAACTGAGCCTCCCAGACAAGCACAAGTCTCTAGTGCTTCCTAGTCTCCAACAGTTTACGTACCTCAGGTATACTTTATATAACTCAACTTGGAAAGAGAAAATCCCAAAGACTAAATTCCATTGTTTTAAGAAAGAAAAAGCAAATATCTGTTCCAGTTTCACCAGTTAACAGTTTTACTTGGGAAATTTCATAGAAATAGTAGGATATCCTTCTCTAAATCTCACTTTTTGAAGAAAAAAAAAATGGCAGCATCTCCACCACTCAGACCGGAACCCTCTGCATCATCCTGACTTCTCTTTATCTCTCATCCTACATTCTATCTGTCAGCAAAACTGTTGGCTCTACCTTCAAAATATATCCTGGTTTAAACGTGCGCTCCAGCAACAGCCTCCTAATGGCTTCTGCCCTTGTCCCCATAGTGCCCCAAATGGTTCTCTAAAAACCTAAGTCAGGGGGCTTCCCTGGTGGCGCAGTGGTTGAGTCCACCTGCCGATGCAGGGGACACGGGTTCGTGCCCCGGTCCGGGAAGATCCCACATGCTGCAGAGCGGCTGGGCCCGTGAGCCATGGCCACTGAGCCTGCGCGTCCGGAGCCTGTGCTCCGCAACGGGAGAGGCCACAGCAGTGAGAGGCCCGCGTACCGCAAACAAAAACAAAACAAAACAAAAACATAAGTCAGTTGATCGCCTTCCTCAGCTCAGTACCCCATGGCTCCCCAGCACCCTCAGAGGAAGAGCCAGAGTGCTTATGTGGGCGTGTGTCAGACCCACAGGGCTCCCCGCCACCTCCCTCCTACATTCCTCTGCAGCCACAGTGCCCTCCTCACCATCCCCCAAACATGTTATGCTTCTGCCTCAGGGCCTTTGCACTGGCCGTTCCCTCCTCTTTTTTATTTTTATTTTATATTTTTGGCCGCGCCGTGCAGCATGCGGGATCTTAGTTCTCCAACCAGGGATTGAATCTGGGCCCCCTGCAGTAGAAGAGCAGAGTCTTAACCACTGGACGGCCAGGGAAGTCCCTGTTCCCTCTTCTTGAAATGTCCTTCCTGATAGTCACATGGCTTGTTCTCTCATGTATTTTGTCTTCCTGTTTAAATTGTTTTCTTTAACACTGGCCACTAACACACTATATATTTTACTTCTTTGTCTTGTTTATTGTGTTTCTTCCCCAATAGACTATACACTGCACAAGGGCAGGGAGTTTTGTCTGTTTTGTTAACGGACGTATCTCAAGCATCTAGGTAAGTGCCTGGTACAGAGTAGGTGCCGAACAAATGCTGGTCGAATGAATGAGTGAAAGAAACAGAACTATAATGGGTTGTGAGGTCAGAAGCCAGAGAAGCAGGGGCAGGTGGGGACGTGTGGATGGTGACGGTCAGGCTGAGGAGTTCAGGTCTGTGAGTGAGGTACATTCACTCGTGCACCCCCTCTCTCACTCCCTCGTTCATTTGTTCACTCCACACATGCTTACAAAACACCACTAGGGTCAGGTGCTGTGTGGCCCCGAGGAGACACCACCCCAGACATCAGTCCCTGCTCCCAGGCACTCATGTTCCAGTGGGGGACCCAGGACTCCATGTGTCACTGTGTGAGGGGTAGGCTCCAGGTGCTGCAGGGGCACCCAGAGTAGACGCCTCGCCTTGGGAGGGGGAGGAAGGTGCCCTGAGAAGGTGACATCGGTCCAAGACCTGAGGGGTGTGCAGCCGTCGGCCCAGCAAGGGGGGCTGGGAGGGCGCACCAGGCAGGGGCCACCCTGAGCAGAGGAGGACCCGGTAGGTCCAGAAAATAGAGAGAGGGCACGTGGAGCCGAGCTTGAGAGTGAGGGTGAGTTGTGGAGGGGGGAGGGGAGAGGAGGAGGGAAGGAGCTGGAGAAAGAGAGAGAGGGAGAGGAAACTAAGAGGATAGAAGAGAGGAAGGGAGGAAGGGAGAGAGGGAAGGAGAGAGAGAGACAGAGACAGAGAGATAAAGATAGAGACAGAGATAGAGAGATAGAGAAAGACAGAGAGTGAGACAGACAGAGAAACAGAGAGACAGAGACAGAGAGACAGAGAGACAGACAGAGGCAGAGACAGAGACAGAGAGAGAGAGAGCACACCTATCCAGCTGTGTGGCTCTGGGAGAGTGAACTCACCCCTCTGTGTTGCAGTTTCCTCTTCTGTGAAATGGGGGGATGGTCACAGGACCGCTGTGAAGATGACACGAGCTGCCCTTGTGAAGCGCTCAGCAGGCTGCCTGGCACAGAGTGAGTGCCCGGCAGGGGTAAGCCGTTTGGTCCTAAGAGGGAAGTTTGAAGGGTTTCTGAAGGGAGAAAGCAGGCCGTGTGGTGTGAGACAGGAGGCGGGGAGGCCCCTTGGGCATCAGGTCCAGGTGAGTGAGGACACAGGTGTGGACCTGCGGCCGCCGTGGACGTGGGGACAGCTTGGCCCTGGAAGGAGGAGGGGACTCCTGATTTGGGCAGCTGCTGGCTGGGGAAGCTGTCGGGTGGGTGGGTCCGGCCTGCTTAAGAGTCAGAGGGCATTCACACCACCCCCTTGCTTCTGGGCGGGCCTGGGGCCCAGCCTGGTGGCCAGCGCTGACCCGCTTTATAAAGGTCTCCTGGGCAGGCTTAGAGCACTAGATGCAGAGAACTGGCAGAAAGAAGCTTGTAATATCCGGGAACTTGGGACCAATTGGGTGGGTCCCCATCCTGGCTCACTGCATAACCAGAAGCAATATTTCCTCCATCTCTCTGGGAGCAGGAGATGAGGCGGATTCTCCTTGGGCCTCAGATCTCCCCCATAAGACCCCCAAAGGAGACCCTCAGAGCAGCGACCATGGGGGATGCCCAGGGTGGGCCGGGCCCCTGCTGCCCCTTCTGCAGGGAAGATGGGAGTGTGGGGTTTTCCATACAATAACGCATAGGCCCATCTGCTTCCAGTTAGCAGCTCCAGGGGGAGCCTAATTGGCAGATCAAACCATTCGATGTTCCACATTAGATAAGTAGTTAGAAGAGCCCCAGCAGAGTCTGATACTTTTTGGACAGAGCCCAAGCCCTGTGTTGACCACCATGGGGCCTGGGGTGCTAATGCAAACCAGATCCTCATACACAGAAGTGGCAGGATATTAACAAGTGTCAAAAGGCTTTGAAGAGCCTGGGCAGATGCGGCTCTGCCTCTGCCCCTGCGCTGAGGAGGGGCGCCTGGGCTCCTGAAACTTAAGCTTGAACTTCAAGGAGGAGGGAAGGGCTCTTGGAGAGTGGCGTCCTGACCCTGGCTGTGGCAGGGATGTCTGAGAGCCAGTGGGTCCTGCCCTGGCAAAGACACGTGGTGGAAGGCTACGGGTTCAAAGAGGGGAGACCTTGGTTCTCACTCCCTGCATGACTTGCTGTGGGCCACATGACATAAACAGACTGGCTCTAGCTGTGTGACTTTGGGCAGGTGGTGTTACCTCTCAGAGCCTCAGCTTCCCCATCTGTAAAATGGGAGAAAACCGTCTAGGCTTATTCAAGGTGGATGGAGTCCATTCAGATCCCAGCTTTGCTCGTTACTACCTTGGACATGATACTTAACCTCTCACAGCTTTACTACCCTCATCTGTAAAACAGGGTTAATAACCGGAACCATCTTACCAGGGTTGCTGTGAGGGTCAAATGAGATTTACACATGTAAAGTACTCAGACTGCGCCTGGCCCATGGTAACTGCTGTAAAAATGCTAGCTGTTTTATCAGTCAGTGTGTGCTAGGTTATGCTAGCGTGACAAACATCCCCTGGATCTCCATGGTTTACAGAAGCGAAGATCTCTTTCTTTCTTGTGTGGGCTCACTGCAGCGCTTCTCCATGTGTCTTCTTTCCAGGATCCAGGCTGAAGGAGCAGGCCTGCCTTGAAACACCCTGCTCTCACAGCAGAGGGAACAGAGCGATGGTAAAGGCACATCATGCCTCTGAGGCTTCTTCTTGGGGTGTCATATGTCACTTGTGCTCACATTTCATGGGCCAAAGCAAGTCACATGACCTGGCCTGATGTTGATGGGCAGGGAGATAAATCCTCTCCGGGGGTGGGGCAGTGAGAGTGAGGACAGGCAATGTGATGGATCAGGGCCATGACTGTGGTTAATTCAGGGGCCATGGGGATGTGGAGGCAGGGATTGTCATTACCCAGATGTTTTATCTCAGTTTGGTTCGAACTGTGGCAAAATGGTGAGTTTTTCAAACTTTGCTGTTAGCGTGCCTCCCCTCCCTTGTTGGTACCCTCACCCAATCTGTCTGCTCCCTCCTGATCCCTCCTGCTGAAGGGAAAACCTCACAGAATAAATTCACAAAAGATGAGAGTCAGTATTCATCTGAGAGGAACACTGAGGGCGATGCTTGGCGTGCTGCTCATGGTGGAATCAGGCATCAGCCAGAAGGAAGATAGTTTTGCCAAGGAGGCCTCTCAGCACATGGGCAGAAGAACAAGGCTGAAGAGGATTGATCGGGCCTGGTTACACCAGGCATCTGGCCTCGGAGCTGAGCCATCAGTAACAGTGAGGCCCGACTGGAAGGGTCACCCCCTTGATTTTGCTTTGAACCATGAGCCGGACTGTCCCAACCAGAGACCTTTAAGACCTGCCTTTAGGGGGACCTCTGAAAGGCACCTGTGCATTCTGTAGCTCCTTTCCCTATGGCTGGAATCACAGGCTCCTGGGGAGGGGCAAACTTGCCCACCCGTGGGCTCTGGACTGTGCTAGTCCTGCCTGGTGCCTGATCCCAGCCCTGGGGCTCCTGCCCAGCTGTGATGTCGGGGCAGGTTCCTTGAACATGAGTCATGAGCCCCCACGAGTGGGGGTGTCTTGCATCCCACCCAGCACATCTCCAGCCCCAGGGAGGATCTGGTTCATGGCTTTCTCGTGTTGGTGAACTGAAGGTGTTTGAGGAAGGTAAATGGCAACCATGATAGTGACAACAGGTGCCATTTATGGTGTTTCCTGTGACCCAAGAGCTGTGTGGAGCATTTTACACCCGTCTTCCCATTTCATCCTCATAGTCACTACCTGAGGGTTGTTATTATTCCCATTTTACATGGGAGAACTGAGGCTCAAGGGAGTCTTGAGTCATTCATTTGATAAAGGATGGAGTTGGGATTGGGATCCAGGTCCTTCTGACTCTAAAGTAAAAGTGGAAGTGACGCTTCTAGTGGGTAGGGTGGGGATAACATTGTAATGGCCTTCGTAATGATGCTGTGTTAACAAGTAATGTAACAGCAGTACAAATCGCCACCGAGGAGACAGTTCTGGATTCAGAGCTGGTGGGGAGGTGTGGAGGAGGGCAAACCTTGTATGTTAATACATGGGGTTCCTTCACACATACATCATTTTGTTTCATCCTTATGACACCCTTGCAATGTATACAAAATTATATATTATAAATTACATATTTTCTGAAGAGGAAATTGAGGTCCAGAGGGTATAGTGACATGTCCAGGGTCTTAGAGCGAGTGGGCAGCAGAGCCAGGGTTGAACCTGGAGTTGAACTTGGTGTTGGTGATGGTGGACACAGTGGTTATACTGTTGTCAGGATAGTAATGTAGGTGGTTGTTACTCAACTGGGGTAAAGGAGAGTAGGCTACAACAAAGAGACCCCCCTAATGCTTATACATGGCAGAAGTTGTTTCTCTGCCATGTAACCATCTGGGAGTGTGCAGGTGAGAACTGGTGGGCAACTCTGCCACACTCCACATGTGGATCCAACTCTGGGCCCAGCGTGGCTGCTCCAGCTCCCACCATCACATCTGCATCGCAGCCAGTGAGAAGAGGATTACATGCTCATTCCTTTTCAGGTACAACCTGAAAGTGGCAGACATAATTTCCTCTTATATGGTATTGACCAGAATTTAGCCATCTAGCCACACCCTGCTACAAGGGAGGGTGGGAATGTGGTATTTAGTGGCATCTTTGGAGGACACAGAATGCATCACCCAGATCCCCTTTCAGGACTGAAGAACTTCTTCCCCCCGCGTCTGGGACGGCTGCTGGCTGATAGTCCTCAGTCCTCCCTAGAAATGGCTCTTGGCTGGAGAGAGCTGTCTCGCCTAAAGTTACATCCCCATCCAGTGGGGAGCTTACAGGCAACAACTGTAGGCTGTGGGAATCTCGAGGAATGTCAAGGCCAGTCTCTCAACTGTAGAAAACCATCCAGTCTTCAGAGGTCCTTGTGGGATCAGCCAAGGCCTTTGCTGAGCTGGCTCTGCACCCAGCTTCTCCCTCTGCTCAGTCCCATTTCTTTTGCTTCCTTTCCACAGGTGTCAACCTCGAGGGCACTCCCCAGTAAACCTGCCCACTGATCTCAGAGTCTGCTTCTGGGAGAACCCAGCCTGCATCCATCAGACATACTTGGGAGCGCTGTTGTAAGGGAAGTGGGGGAGAAGTCCTACTGATGGGCAGCAGAAATCTGCTTCGGGGACGGTGGCGTCATGGCTGGACTAATTGTGGGGATGTGAGAGTGTTGATAGCTATGATGGTGTCATTCATGAGGCTTGTTGCCATGGTGGTGGAGGTCATGGCCATGAGAGAGAGTGGGAAGCCATGGTGTTACAATGTTGATATTCATTCACATGGGGGTAGGCTTACCCGCCTGCTGGACCCCAGCTCTGAGAAGCTGCTCCCTCCTGGCCTTCACCTCACGAGCGGGCTCCTGTAGGCGCTGCTCTCTTCCTCTCTCTGACGTTCCATGTAGATGACGGTCAACCTGCTTCCTGGCTCGTCAGACTCCCTAGTCCCTCTTCTAGCCAGCCTTGAGAACTACCCTGCCCTGGATGGGGCCCTGTCTACTGCTTCTAACCTCCCGTCCCACCTCTAGGTCCCTCCAGTCCTCCCAACTCTCCCTCCCTGATGACTGCCTGAGCCGTTTGGCCCTCTCTGGGGGCTGAGACTGAGCCTCACCCTCTTCAGCTAGATTTCTGAGTTCAATGTCAGCTGCAGGGGATCCCCTTTCTTCCCTGCTGTAACCCAACCTAGATCTGGCTCAGTGGGGGTGGTAGAAAGGTTGGTGAGGGGTGGAAGGTAGTGATGGTGGTGATGGTGGTGGTAATGACAGTGATGGCGGTGTTTATGTTGGTGGTGATGCTCTTGGTGGTGATGGTGTTGATGGTGGTAGTTATGCTGATGATTTGCTTGTGATGGTGTTGGTGTTGTTGGTGGTGATGGTGGTGGTAGTTATGGTGATGGTGATGGTTTGCTTGTGATGGTGTTGATGGTGGTGGTGTTTGTGGTGATGATGGTGGTAGTTATGGTGATGGTGATGGTTTGCTTGTGATGGTGGTGGTGGTGGTGGTGTTTGTGGTGATGATGGTGGTAGTTATGGTGATGGTGATGGTTTGCTTGTGATGGTGGTGGTGGTGGTGATGGTGGTAGTTATGGTGATGGTGATGGTTTGCTTGTGATGGTGGTGGTGGTGGTGGTGATGGTGGTAGTTATGGTGGTGGTGATGGTTTGCTTGTGATGGTGTTGTTGTTGGTGGTAGTGGTGGTAGTAATGGTGATGGTGATGGTTTGCTTGTGATGGTGTTGATGGTGGTGTTGATGGTGGTGGTTATTATGGTGGTGGTGATGGTGGTGGTGGTGGCAGTGATAAGGATGTTAATTCTGGTCCTTTCCTTTCCAGCTGAATGCCTTCATTAAGTCTCTTTTTTTAGAGGCCAAAAGCCAAGATCACTTGTCCTTTCTTATACCAGCAAAACGTAGACCTCTCTCTTCGTCAGATCTGGGTCATTCAGGGATCCATCCAGATTCTGGCTGAAGTGGAGCAGACCATGGGATAGAATAGAGGGGGGACGGAGTCTGGCAGAGAGAGCTATGATCCTCTTCAGCCCTTCATCATCCACCCCCTTCTCTAGAAAAGGGTGAGCGGGTCTGACCAGGCCCCTGACCCTCTGTCACCACAGTCCTAAGGGGCAGGTCTTGGGCTTGTGGCACAATATAGAGAGAGCACTGGACAGGGAGTCAGGAGACTGGGTCCGGTTCTGACTCCCTGAGTCACTGCGACCGAGTTTGCTGCTCTGAGCCTCAGTTTCCCCACTTGCATAATGAGGGGGTTGAACAGAAGCTGAGGGTTTCAGCTGTTTCTTACAGTGGCACAAGGACTGCTTCTGGGGCCGCAGTGAAGCAGGATGTCCACACCGGGGTCCCTTAGTGACCCGGCCTGGGTGGGTCCAGCTGGCCCTCCGCCCTGTGTGCAGTTTGATCACCCAGGGGACCAGGTGGGAGAGCATGAATGGTTTGGTGTAGCTGACTCCTTTACAGCTGAGGGTGGGTTTGCTCACAGCTTCGCGCGCGCACGTGCGCACGTGTGTGGGTCTACCTTCAAAACAGATCACAAATATGACCTCTTCCGGCCTGACCCATCCTGATCTTACCCTGGGTTCCTGGGCAGCCCCTCCCTGGTCTCCGACCTTCTGCCCATGCCGCCTGTACGGTTTATTAACTACATATTGTCCAAAGTGCCCTTCAAAACTTAAATCAGATCTTGCCGCTTCCCTGCTCGAAACGACTCCCATCCCATCAGAGGGAAAGCCACAGTCCTGCCAGGGACCCACATGGCCCTGCCCGATCTCCTTGTTCCCTCCCTGACCTCCCTCCTCCTCCTCCCCCCTCTGCTCGGTCTGCCCCAGCCACACCGGCTGCCTCACTGTTTCTCCAACACATTAACCTGCATGGCCCCACCTCAGGGCCTTTGCACAGGCTACTGGCTCGGCCTGGAAGACACATCCATGTACCTGGTTCCCTCACCTCCTCCAGGTCTCAGCTCAAACATTCCCTCTCAGTTACACCTCCCAAGCCTCCTTCTGTTCCTAGCCGCACCCTGCATCCCATACACACACACTCCTTATCCTGTCTCTGTGCTCTCTTTCTCTCCACAGCCTGGCGAAATCTGGCGAGATGTGTCTTTTGCTAATTCACCTTATTTATCTGTTTCCTCAGTAAAAGGGAGTTTTATTTGTTTTATTCTCTGCTGTATCTTCAGCATTTGGGTGCTTGGCCTATAGTAAGTGCTTAGTAAATACTTGTTAATGAACTCCTGGGTGTTTTCGCATCCGTGTTGCTGTGGGCCGTCAACACTGCTGAATGGATTCAAGATGCAAACACTGCCCTGGCCAGTATCTGGTAGTGGGGGCAGAGGAGAGGGGCTTGGGCTGGGGGCCACTGTCCCAGGGGTGAGACCTGGGGCAGTCACTTGGGGGTGATGTGAAGTTGGACAAATTAGGGCACTCAGCTGAGCCTTGTTTTCCTCATCTGTAGATGGGATAAGAAGGATCCATCCTGCAGGAGGATGGCCCCAAGCTCCTTAATAAACTTAATAAACTGTTAATAGGGGCTTCCCTGGTGGTCCAGTGGTTAAGAGTCCACACTTCTACAGCAGGGGGCGCGGGTTCAATCCCTGATCGGGGAGCCCACATGCTGTGTGGCGCGGCCAAAAAACCCCAGAGAAAACCATAATTCAAAAAGACACACTAGGGACTTCCCTGGTGTCACAGTGGTTAAGAATCCACCAGCCAATTCAGGGGACACGGATTCGAGCCCTGGTCCCAGAAGATCTCACATGCCGCAGAGCAACTAAGCCCGTGCACCACAGCTACTGAGCCTGCACTCTAGACACCGTGAGCCACAACTACTGAGCCCACGTACCACAACTACTGAGCCCGCGAGCCACAACTACTGAAGCCCGTGCGCCTAGAGCCCATGCTCCACAAGAGAAGCCACCGCAATGAGAAGCCCACACGCCACAACGAAGAGTAGCCCCCGCTCGCCGCAACTAGAGAAAGCCTGCACGCAGCAATGAAGAACCAATGCAGCCAAAAAAAAAATAATAATAATAATTAATTAATTAAAAAAAAGACACACGCACCCCAATGTTCATTGCAGCACTATTTACAATAGCCAGGACATGGAAGCAGCCTAAATATCCAACGACAGAGGAATGGATAAAGAAGATGTGGACATATATACAATGGATTATTACTCAGCCATAAAAAGTAAAGAAATTGGGTCATTTGTAGAGACGTGGATGGACCTAGAGAGTGTCATACAGAGTGAAGTAAGTCAGAAAGAGAAAAAAATATGACATATTAACACATACATGTGGAATCTAGAAACATGCTATAGCTGATCTTATTTGCAAAGCAGAAATAGAGACACAGACGCAGAGAACAAATGTATGGATACCAAGAAGGAAAGGGGGCAGGGTGGGATGAATGGGGAGATTGAGACTGACATATATGCACTATTGATACTATGTATAAAATAGATAACTAATGAGAACCTACTGTGTAGCACAGGGAACTCTACTCAGTGCTCCGTGGTGACCTAAATGGGAAGGAAATCCAAAAAAGAGGGGATACGTATATATGTATAGCTGATTCATCTTGCCGTACAGTAGAAACTAACACAACATTGTAAAGCAACTATACTCCAATAAAAATTAATTAAAAAAAATAAAATCTACCTCACTGCAAAAAAAAATAAACAGTAGCTACTAGGATCTGACCGTTACTATTATGAAGTTCTATGACATCCATGACTTAAAAGGAGGGAGACAGGGGTAGGGGTTGGCCTAGGGCTTGGCTAAGGAGCCTGGTAGAAGCCACCTTGTCCCAGGCATCCTGCGCCTCCTGTGCTGCCCTCTGCTCTGGGAGGAAGGCCTGACAGACCCTTTCAAGGCCTAACTCAACCACATCCACCAGGGATGTGAAAAGAGCCCCCCACCTTAGAAAGGGTAATTCTGGGCCCAGGGGGATGAAGGAGCCGGCCACGGGGAAGACAGGAGTGCTGGGCTGGGACACAGAGGACCTGGACCAATTCCTAGTTGGCCATTGGCTCCTGTGACCTCGGGGATCCCTCCTCCTTCTGGGCCTCGGTCTCCCCATCTGTAAAATGGTGGACAGGTCACCTCCACTCTAAGGCTGCTTCCCTCCTGCATTGAGCAGGGGTCCGCCCGGTGGGACGGGAGCATGGTGGCAGAGCCAGCCAGGGCCACCTTCCCAGCCCCCTGTGGTCTCACTCACAGCCCTCATGCCTTTGCAGTTTCTTGCCTGGGCCTCCCCGCCTCTGCAGCCCCCTTTCACAGGGGGTCAGGTGTAGGCATTCGTGTGGGGGAACACGCGATCTGTACAGGGGGCCTTCCCGTCCTGGGCAGGACTCAATGTGTCTCCCATTGCTTCACCCCAAGAATTTGAGAAAAACACTCCATTTGTGAGATGGCTGTGCCCCTCTTCCTGGGGCGACCAGTGAATCTCATCACTCCCTGACTTGGGGCCCCAACTTGGGTACTAACCTTCCCAGGAGGTTCTGACCAGGAGCCCCATTCTGGACCACAGGACTGGGGTGTCCCTGTAGTCTCAGCTTGTTCTCAGGATCTCAGGTCCGTCGGGAAAGCCAGCTGAGGGCCAGGCACGCTCTCTGCGGGGCAGTTCCAGAAGCCGCCGGCAGGTGGTGCTGTTGACCCCGTTCCTGGGCAAGGGGAGGGCCAGGAGTCTCCCGGGCTCCCAGCTCCAGGGCCTGGCAGTGCTGCCGGGGCCTGGGGTCCCCTCTCCTAGGAGGCCGGACTCTCGGGCACACCCTCCATGGCCCATCACTTGCCCTGGGGAAGCGCAGACTCACATAGACACATGCGCACACCAGACACACAGAAGCACACACAGGCTGTTCACCTCTGTCTGCCTGGCGCCAAATGCCCAGCCTGGCTGTCTTCACGGATCACACATGTGCTTCCGTGTAGCCCACGTGGCAGGGGGGCCTGCCTGGCTGGGGGTGTGTGAGGCGAGGAGGGCTCATGGCGGGGGATGCTTGTGTGGGCTCCTGTGGGTCAGCGTGAGGGCACGAGAGCTTGTGTCTGTGGTCTGTGTGTCTGCACGTGCACACGTGAAAGGTGTAGCATGTGGGTGTGGGTGCACACGTGTGTGAGTGGGTGTTGTATGTGTGTAAGCCCTCCAGCGCCTGTCCCTCTGGGCACGACTATTCAGCTGTGTGTGGGGAGACGTGTGTGTCTACAGCTGCCCATACAGGTATCTGTGCACACGTGTTTGGCTGTGTGTGTGTGCTTGTGTGGGCGAATCTCAAACTCCTGGCAACCTCTGGGCTGGGCTGATGGATGAGAAGGAATAATAAGTGGTTTGAGGAATAGAGAGGGTATAGACATACAGGCTGCAAAGGCGAATTAACCTCTTTGTTGGTGCCCAGAGACCCTGACCCGGCAGGGAGTGACCCAGCGGTTCTCAGGCTGGGAGCAGGCAGCGCTGCCACCATGATTAAGTGCACTGAATTATGTGTGATGAATTGCCAGGCTCTTCACACACTGTCTCACCTAACATCCTCCTAATGTCCCCCTTTTACAGATGAAGAAACTGAGGATCAGAGAGGTAGAGGAATTTTCCTGTGGTCAGACAGGGCTGGTGGAGCTGGGTCTTGAGCAAAAGTCCAGCCCTAAGACTTGTCACTAAATCTCCTCTACGCCAAGTAGGCCTGGGTGACGGGCCGTGACGCTGATGAGTGTCAGGCCCCAAGCCTGGGATGGGACCGGAGGACATTTTCAGGGTCAAGGGCGAGATGAAGGAAAAGAGCCATGACTCCTGATGTCGAAGGAGGCAACTCAGACAGTGGAAAATTCCCAGCTCTGTGGCAAGAGGGGCCTGGGAGCGTTGGCCTCTGCCTGCAGCGAGGGGTCGGCCTCTGGGAGCCTCAGTTTCCCTGCGTGCTGAGCCCCGACCTGGTGCAAGAAGCCTTGTTGGGTACTGCCCGCCCCCATTCATTCAGCAAAAGTTTATTGAGTAGCTGCTATGTGCCACGCGTGGTTCTAGATGCTGGAGACACAGCAAGGAACAGGAAAGACATGGTCCCTGCGCTCGTGAAAGCTAAGTGCCATGAGAGACAGGGAAAAAAAAACCCAGCATAAACGAGACCTGTTCAGACCGAGGTAAGTGCCAGGAAGAATGGAACTGGCAATGTGACAAGCAGCGGCCGGGCCGCTCTGCACAGTGTGGTCAGGGAGGGTCTCCAGGGGACGGCCCTGGGGCTGAGGCGGGGTGGGGGGGGGCAGGAGGGGCTGAGCTGTGGCAGCAGCTGGTACGTGACAGGGGCTGTTGGGATGGTGGCCGGAGGATGGAGCAGGCCTCGCAGGCCATGGCGAGCACTTGAGCTTTTATTCTCAGAGCAACGGGGAAGCCATGGAGAGGTTTAAGCAGGCGAGATCTGATTTGCCCTTTAAAGCTGGTCTGGATGCCATGCAGAGAATGTTCCACGGCGGCTGATGATTCTGCAGAAGGGGACTTGCATAGGTGTGGCAGAGACTCCCTAACCCCTTCCCTGGGCCCGCAGGTTTGGAACACAGGAGGCCTGGGAAGTTGTGGTTTGAAATTTGGATCCTGGAGCAAGCCCTCCTCCTGCTCTCTTCCTTCCCATAGGTCCTGTGTGTCCTGTGACTTCCAGCTCTTTCCCTGAGCCGGGAATTTTCTTATGCCTGGAGATGTTTTCTTTGCCACTGTGGATCCTGGGAGTGAGGTCTCCAGGTGCAGACTCTCTATCCTGCACAGAGGTCAAATCCCAGCTCGTTTCTTATTGGCAGGATGACTTTGGCCAAGTTACTTCTATGAAAGCCTCAGTCTCCATGTCTGTAAAATGGGGATGATGATGCTTCTCAGAGTATCAGGCAGTGCTGAGGCTTAGATGTGATGGAGCACGCACAGGGCTCAGCACAGGGCTGGCCCTGCACGTGGCCCTCAGAGCTCCGTTAGTGTTCGCTGTTGCTATGGTGTTGATTACTTAGTTACCTGAGTGCCTGGCGTGGGCCCCTTAACACTCTGAACTGCAGTTTCTCCACCTGTAGAATCAGACCCACTTTGAAGGTATAGCCAGAAATTCAAATGAGATGTGGCTTTCAGGTGCTGCCCAAGCTGGCCCAGCCTTCTTTGGGGGGCAGGCACCTGGCCAACTCTGCACAGAGGTGGCTTCTGGGGACAGGGGCACGGCCAGGAGGGCTCCACGGGCCCTCCTCTGACTCATCTGGGCTCTTCTTCTATCTGCCCTCCTGCCAGCCCCCTCCTTCATCCTCCAGTGTGTCCCTGGGAGCGAGCCTTTGGCAGTCTCCCTGAGTCCCTTGCCTTCCCCCAATTTGCATGTTTAAAATATATCTGCAGACACATCTTGCAACTAAGGCCCGGTCTCCCTCCCTCCCTCCCTGCCGCGTCTCTGGGAGCTGAGCTATCTGCATGCACAAGAGCCCAGAAAAGCACATGCACTTGCTTCTCCATGTCAGCATCTTCTGAGATGCCCTGCTCTTATTTGGGGGTGTCAGGTTTTCTTTAATCTCCCCGTCTTTGCCTGCACCCGTGGGCCGTGCTCACTCACTGGCTGCTGGGTGATGCTTTCAGATCACAGGCCTGACGTTTCAGTGTTTGTGTCTCTGTGCTAGGCAGGCACAAGCCCGAGCAATCGATTCTCCCTGCATAATCGCCAAGCACCGTCCATAACACTTCATCAGCCCCCATCAGCCCTTTGGGCTGCTTCCTCTGGGCCTCACGCTGGGTTACCCATGCCCTCTCTGCTGTGACTGGGTGCTCTCTTTCCAAATTCCAGAAAGAACCACCCCCCCCTGCTCCCTACTCCATCCTCCTTCTACTCCCCATGAGGCAAGTAGGGATGCCTCAATTTCTGGTCACCTCCCCCTTCTTCTGTGTCATCTTGCACCAGCCACATTGTGTCCCCTTTAATTCCTCTAAGAGGAGGTGCCGTCCCACCTCAGGGCCTTTGCACATGCTGTGTTCGTCACCAGAACTCCTTCCCAGTAGCCTCAACACAATCTCCTTTCTACCTAGCTCACTGCCACTTGGCATTCAGGTCTCAGCTTAACTGTTACTTCTTTCAAGAAGCCCTCTTGGATTTCCCAGCCTAGGTTAGGTTATTCCATTCCACTCCTTTTTACACTCAGCCCGTTTCTTTCGTGCTCTGTCCCTCCTGTAATGATTTATTTGACATCTGTCCTCCTCACTCCATTTGAGGGGGCCTTGCCTCTGTTTTGTTTGCTTGTGTATCCCTTTGGCTCACATGGTGGTTCTCAATAAATGCTGATTGAATTGAAAGAATGATTGAATGAATGCTTATTGAACGCAGTCTATCAAAGGCCTGAATTTTTGGCCAAGAAAAATTTCCTTCCGTAATCATGGGGAAAATGCTCCTCTCCAGGCCATCCTTCATATAATGAGGTGGCAAGGCTGGGGCAGGAAGAAGTGGTCCTGATGATGAATGTGATCATGGCTCCCAGGGCTTACTCCTCTGTCTTAGGCTAATGTTCGCTGAGCTGAATCTAAAAATGATGATGTGGCTGGTGGTGATGGTGGAGTCAGTGATGGGGAGGTTAATGGCAATAGCTCTTGGCAGTGATGGTGCTGGTGATGGCAGTAATGATAAGACTGATGCTGATGTTGGTTACTTTTTTGGTGGTGAAAACGATGACAATTTTGCTGTGCTTTTGGGGTGGTGATACAAAGCATGTTTAAGAAGATGGACTTTGGAATCAGACAAGCCTGGATTCCTCTCCTGTCTCTATCACTTTAAAGATTCAAGAAACCCTTCGGTGTCTTGGTTTCCTCATCTGTAAAATGGGTACAACAAGAGTACCTACCCCATGGGTGCAGGGCTGGGACTAAGGTTGTCATGAGGATTAAATGAGGGGATTGCATGGAAAACTCTTAGCACAGAGCTTGGCCCACGTGAGGTTTTGGGTAAACATGTGTGGAAGGAAATCACGGGGACGATAGCTCTGTGGTGACGGCCTCTGGACTGTTGCTGTTGCTGACGATGACGATGGTAGCATTTGTGACAAAGGCGATGAAGACGGCAGCGTTGGTGCCTTTCCTGCTGCCGGTGTAGTTGATGGTGGTGATGGTGACAGAGGGGATTACAAGGTATTAATTCAACCTGTCAGTTAAAGAAACGGCAATGTGTTTTGTGCCAGCACATTTTTGGGCCAGATGTCAAGTGGATGTTTTGCATCAGAGGAAAGCCAGGGGATGGAGGATCAGAGAAGGCACCAAGCAGGAGGTGGTTTCAGGGCAGGAAAGGTGTGGTGCTCAGAGACTCAGGGCACAGTGAGAGGCAGGGAGGAGAGGGAGTGGAGAGGGAGAAAGAGAGAAGGCTGGAGAGATAAGAGCCATGGCCAAGGTGTGAAGGGTGACAGTGCCTTGTGTCCCCACGACGTGCCAAGTGCCACGTGAGAAC
Organism: Physeter macrocephalus; assembly: GCF_002837175.3. Taxonomy (NCBI): domain Eukaryota; kingdom Metazoa; phylum Chordata; class Mammalia; order Artiodactyla; family Physeteridae; genus Physeter; species Physeter macrocephalus. The sequence goes on from NW_021146081.1 coordinate 18,313, forward strand.
CCGTCTCTAGTCTGGAGCCCCGGTTCCAACCCCAGCTCTGCCACGATCCTCTGTGTGATCCTGGGCCAGCTCTTTCCCTCGAAATAGTCCCTGGGTTCCCTGTGACTCCTAGGGGATTTAGCTCCCATTTTAAAGATGTACACGCTAGGTACATTTGGACTCTTGGTGTAGAAGGCAGGTGGTGACCTTGCAGAAGGCACCCTTGGGGTATCAGGACCACACTTTTCATGGCAGGGTTGAGTCACCTTGTGAGGAATGTCTGAGCATCCTTCCCTTCCTCCCGTTCGCATGTATGAAAGGTATCTGCAGAGGCATCTTGGGCTGCCAGCCCCCCTCCCTGCTCTGCCTGCGTCTCTGGGGGCTGAACTTTCTGCACACACAAGAGCCCCCAGAAGAGCTCCTGCTTTGCTCCTCCGCACCAGTGCCTCCCATTCTGCTGTTCGCGTCCAAGATGTGAGTCACAACCAGAGAGGGCAGTGCCCTGCCCAATGTCACACAGCTAGGGGAGGCAGAACAGTGGCTTAAGGGGCACAGGTGAAAGCCATTGCGTGACTCCCACCTTACTCAGGGCTCTCCCCACACTGGATTGACCACGAGGGTGGGCAGCAGGTGAGGAATGGGGAAATAGGGACGAGGGGAACTAACCCTTATCTGCCAGACGCTGTAGTGTAATTAAGCCCGTGGACTTTGGAGCCAGAAAGGCCTGGGTTCGAATCCCAGCTTTGAATCCCATGGACTAGCTGTGTGGCCTCAGATGATCCACTCAGCCTCTCTGTGCCTCAGTTTCCTTGTCTGTAAAATGGAGGTGATAACGATGGGACCTACCTATCTCTGAGGATTCTTGTGAGGATTAAATAAGTTTGTACATAGCCCCTAGGACGGGGCTGCCCGGTGGTGAAGGTGGCTGGTGTTATGTGCCCTGTAATTCCTAGATTCACACCTGCCTCTTTGGATGTTCCCCTCTTTGACGACCCTCGTCTCTACTTTACAGGTGAGAAAACCGAGGCTCAGAGAAGGAGATGGAACACTCGCCTGGCCAGGATTCATGCCCGGGCCTGACTGGCTCCACGCCCCCTGAGCTGCCTTGGCAGAGGGACATGCAGGGGTGGGTCTGGAGAGCTGGTGGCGGGTGGAGGGGTCTGGAGAGGGGAGTGGGAAGCATTGAGCCTGACATAAGGCCCTCAAGAATGTGATCCACTTCCTCTGGGGTCCCTGGGAGCCTGGTAATCCTGGGGCGGCTGGGATGTGGGGAAACAGCTGTGCTGGGTAGGGTGGAGGGGGGGAGGCTCGAGGACCGTGGGCCCCGCTTCTCTGCTTTTCCTGCAGGGGTGGAGGCTACGGGACAATTTACTCTGGCAGAGCTAGAGTCAGGAGGTGGGAGAGGAAGCAGGGAGAGGAAGGCTCGAGGTGGTGGGGGAATCAGCCAGGTCTGAACTAGGCCAGCGGTGAGCCCACCCCGGGCAGCCTGGTCCCAGATGTGGCCAGCTGGCCCTCCCGGGGAGGCGCTGGGAGACCGAACTTCTGAGCGTGACAAAGGAGGAGAGGAACAGGCTTTTAACAGTGTCTCAGCTGGAAGGGCCATTGGGAGTCCTCTAGCCCAATCCCCTTGCTTTACTGAAGGGGAAACTGAGGCCCAGAGAGGGACAGCAACTGGCTCAAGGTCACACAGGAGTCAGTGACTGAATAGGCCCAAGGCCTCCTGGCTCCAAAGCTGCGAAAGCCTCTGCTGCCCCGGAGGTACCCTATCCCTCCAACCTGCCGCAGGGCAGGAGGTTAACTGGACGGTGGACGCAGAATCCTTGGATTCATCTGAGCTGCACCACGGGTGCCTCCTGCAGGCTCACGTGTCCACCACACTGAGCTGCGTCTAGAAGGAGGGAAATGTATGGTCCAGCGGAAGTGGGCAGGCAGGGGATTTCTGGAAGGAGACTAGGTGAGCCCGGGCGGGGAGGCAGGGAAGAGTAGTCATGACAGTACTGAAAGTATTTTGCTGCTTTTTGATTTTATACTTGGTTTCTAGTTGTTCTAGTTTCTATTTTACCGTATTTTCTAGTTGAGCAAGGCCTTCACATCCTGTGTCTCATACAACCCTCGCCACACTCCGTGTGAGTAGACGTTCTCACTCCCGTTTTACAGGTGTGGGGACACTGAGCTTCAGAACGGAAGTGCTTTACTCAGTCACACGGCGACTGATAATAGCAGCGAGCCTTTAAAGACACTTACTGAACACAGGCTCCCACCTGCGAATTCGTCCATAGACCCTGTGGCTCCTAAGGGCCGTGGGCATTTGTCCTCCGTTCCTCCCTTCCCTGTGCCCTCACACCCCATCCAGCAGCCAGGGGTTGGTGCCTCCTGCACGTTTCCCAAATCTCGGCCCCATCTTGTAAGTGCCGCCGCGTCCTTTCCCCTGGATGACACCTACGACCCCCTTGCTGGTCTCTGTCTCTGGTCTTGCCCTCCACAAAGCAGCCAGGGGCAGCTTGCCAGAGTGGGAATTCGATCCTGTCACTCACCCCCCCGCCCCGACCCCGCTACAGCCCTTCAGGACTTCCCATCCTCTTAGAAGAAACTCCGTTTCCTGAACACGGTCCCCAATGCGGCCCTGCTTCCCACTGCTCTGATCTCATCTCCCAGGGTTCTCTCCCCTTTACTCTTATCACCCGCTCCTTGCTTCAGACTCAGGGTCCTCCTTCCTCTTCCTTGAACCCGCCAAGGTTGTTCCGCCACAGGACCTTTGCACATGCTCGTCCTCCTGCCTGAACTGCTTTGCCCACATCCAAACACGGTTGTCTCCTTGTCAGTTCAGCCGGCCTTTGCTCACTACCCTGGCTAATGCTGATCTCCAATAGCCTCATTGGGCTTGACTTTCTTTTTTTTTTTTTTTTTTTTTTTCGGTACGCGGGCCTCTCACTGTTATGTGGGATCTTCCCGGACCGGGGCACGAACCCGTGTCCCCTGCATCGGCAGGCGGATTCTCAACCACTGCGCCACCAGGGAAGCCCTTGACTTTCTTAATAGCACTTTCCAGCATGTGAAATCATCTGGCTTGTTTCTTCTGTTTTTGGGTTTATGATCTGTTTGGCTTGTTTCTTCTGTTTTTGGGTTTATGATCTGTTTCCCTGACTTAGAATGTAAATATTCTGAGAGCAGGGACTTCATCTGTTCTGTTCACTGCTGTAACCCCACTTCCTAGAGTAAAGCCAGCACATAGTAGGTGCTTGATAAATCCGTGATAATTGACTGACTAGGTGACCAAAGGTTGTTGGGATCTGAAATGTAAGACATTTCCTCTCTATCAGCCTATCTGGCTTTCTGACCCTGATTCACTGTTGCTGTCAGAGAGCAGAGGACACTTTGGGCCCAAACCCTGGTGCACTGGGACTCGTGCTTCTTCATGTAATATTCAAATTATGGACTCCTTGTTATGCGCCGGGTGGCCTGCGAGGCCCAGAGGCAAAAAAGGCAAACAAAAAATAAGACCCTGCCTTCAGGGAGCGTAAAACGTAAAGCATAAGAGAGGTGGACAACAGATTCTAACAAGCTGGAGGCCTTTAGTGAGCACGTTACTATGTGGTAGGTACATTGCAAACCTCGTTTCATTGAATCCTCACGGAATGAATAGCTGTTCGAGGGAGGACGGGATAAATCCTCACAAAATCCCAGCACGGTGGGGACCCGCCTCCGGTGACAGCTGGGGAAGGGGAGGTGTGCTGAGGACAGTGGCTTGCCCGAGGTCACTCAGCTGGTGAGCAGCAGAGCAGGGTTCAAGTTCAGCTCTACTGAAATCTACTCTGAAATCTGTATCTACCGGAGAGCAGTAGGTCAAGCCCGATTAGAACGGGGAGGATGCAACTGAGCGGAGTCTAGGAGGGGAAGGTGTGGGCCAGGGGAAGTGGGCAGGCAGCGGATTTCTGGCAGGGGGCCCAGGAGCTGCGTGGGGAGGCACGGAAGAGCAGGACAGTCATGGCAAAGGGAGTGGCTTTCCTGGGGCATTTAGGGGAGGAAGGAAGGGAGATGAGGGGGGAAGATGGCCTGGCCAGACCCTTGTCATTTGTCTTAGCATCACAGCGGCACCGTGGGGTGACAAAGGGAGTGCGGGGTAGAAGTCAAACCCCAGAAACTTCCCAGCAAATTGGTCCTGAGGGGCAGATGCTGGTGTGTTGGGGGGTGTCTTGTCTAAACTCAGCTCCACTCCAGGGGTTTGGGGGAATGGGGAGGACAGGAGAGGCCAACGAGAAAACGATGTGATCGGGAGAGAATTTGAGGCTTACATCTGTAAAGCTGGGAAGCAGTAGCCTTGCTTGGTGCTTTGAACAAGAGGTGGTGGGCATTCTGGCTTTTGGAGTTGCCAGACCTGAGTTCTGTTCCTGCCGTCTCTGGACTGTGGTCTTTGTGTGCCAGACGGCTCTGAGTCTGGAATCTTCATCAAGAGAATAACAGGAATTCCCATTGCCATGAGGACTAAAGATCTTAACAAACGTAATGTGCCCAGAACAATGGCTGGAGCAGCGTTTAAACACTCGATAAAGATTAGTTTCTAAGTCCAGCTCCCATCCCCTCCCCTGCCCCATGGGAAACCCTAAAGGGGTCGCAAACAGACTGACTTGCCTGAGGAGGCCAGGTTGCTCCTGTAAAGGGGCAAAGTGGTTGGGTGGGGCTCTGGGGAACTATGTAGCCTGAACATTATTTTCAAGAGAGGCTAGAAATATGGATTTTAAACCTCCCACAGCTACGGTGCGAGAACCCCCTCACCTCCCTAAATAAAACACCCATGGTCCCCGAGGCTGCCAGTCTGCAAACCCTCTCTGAGCACCTGCTGAAGAGACTTGGGAGCACCTTCTGAGATTGGGGTGGGGAGCACGGGGGGTGGGGGATGGATCAGTCCAGGGTGTTTGAGGCACAGAGGACTGTTAACTGATGAGTTAATGAGGGAGAAAAGCTTCATTGACCTGGTCAAGGTCACAGTCAGAGCAAGTCACGGAGTGAGACTGGAACTGAAAGATGATGAGGTCTGGGAGCAGAAAGCCAGAATCTGGCCTTGGCTCTGGACAAGACTGCTGTGTGACCTTGGGCAAGCCCCTTGCCCTCTCTGAGCTTCTGTGACATGAGCGAAGAGGCTCTATCAACCGTTCTGGCATTCTAGGCTTTGATGGGGTGGGCACCTGGCCTCTACCCCTGAGCGGATGGTAGGGGAGGACTCCGGGGAGAGAGCCCCGCCTCTCTTCTTGGGTCCTGGGAACAGCAGGAGGTCTAATCTGCTGTTGACATTCCGCTGGGTCTAGGGGCTTGGGTTTCACCTGGCCTGTGTGATCCTCCGGCCCCTTGCAGCAGGCGAATGCTGGGATGGAGCACTTGCTCCGTGTCACTCTGGGGTGGATTAGGGACCCTGGGGCCAGGGGATTGGGGGTGCTGAGAAGAGGGGAGTTGGGGGCAGGGCTGAGGGCCAGCTGCTGGCTAGGGGCTCTTCTTCCTTCTTTCTTAGTGTGTTTGTGGGGGATGTGCTCAGATAACCAGACGGGACCTTGGAGATAACGATTGCTCATACAAGTCAAAAGATGCTAACTGAGCACCTACTATGTGCCAGGGTTAGTAGGAACTCAACAGTCTGCACTATCTCACCATTATTATCGCCATTTAACAGAGGGAGAAAATGAGGCTCAGAGAGGGGAGATGACTCACCCAAGGTTGTTAGGTGATGGTGGGGTTTGAATCCGGGTAGCCAGGCTCTCAAGCCCACACATTTAACTCACGCGTGCTCACGCGGACCAACGCCGAAGGCAGAACACAAGAGCAATGGACGCAGCCAGAGGGGCGTGGCCTGGGCTACGAGGTGGGCATGTGATGGGGTGGTCGGTGTAGCCCCGAGGGGCCCACCGGGGAAGCTGGCACTGGTGTCCTTGTGAGCTTCAGCGAGGGGTGGGGGCCACTGAGGGGTCTTCAGTGGGGTCTGGTTTGTGCTTTAAACAGCTCTCTCCCAGCGTGGTTCCTCGGAGGCAGACCTGAGTGGGGCTGTTCTGAAGGCCAAGTCTTGCTTTTTCAGGCACTGACCCAGGTGTCCCCATGCTGGGCTCTGAGCATCCGTGGCTGGCATCTGCAGGGTGAAAAGAGGACCCACAATGGTCTGCAAAGACAGTTTCTCCTTGGGCTGCTGAGCTCCGCGGTATCCTCCTTTTCTCTCCCCTCCTCCTTCCTCTCTCTTCCTTTCCCTTCATCCCTCCTCTGGTCTTGGTGCTAAATGAGTGACCAGAGGGCCCAGGCACAGATGGGCACCACCTCTGTCCCCAGGAAGCTCATGATTGGCTGGGAGGGCAAAGATGGGGACTTCAGTTACGGGGGTGCTAAGTGTCTAGTTGAGGCACGCAGGAGGCTGTGGAGGCTGCTGAAGAGCCTGGGGCACGTTGCTTCCTGAGACTGAGTTTCTCCGCATCACACCTTCACGGTGGGAGTGAAATGAGATGTCTGTAGAGAGCACCTCGTGCAGCCCGGCACACCAGCTTCATGCATGCACTCATTCACTCATTCATTCATTCCCATAGCGGGCCAGGCACTCTTCCAGGATCTGAGGGCATCACGGGTAACATTAGTTATTTAATTACTCGATGCCAGGCGTGATGTTAAGATGTTATATTCATTACCTCATTTGCTTCACACCGGTACTCCAAGTGGCAGGTACTATTTTCATGCCCATTCTATAGATGGGGCACGGAAAGGTTAGTTCCTAAGTGGCAGGGCCGGGGTTTGAGCCTAGGTCAGCCTGGAGGCAGAGCTCAAGCCCCAGTCCGTACTTCAGCCTTGACCTGGCCCTCAATCCCACATGCCCTGTGTGGGAATGAAATCTCAGATTTGGTCTTTCCTGGGCCTCTCGATTGAAAGCTCCGTGAGGCCAAGGACTATGTCTGGTTCTGCTCAGCTCTGGAGCCTCTTGACCGGGCACAGCAGGTACTTGAGAAATGAATGGATGGATGGATGAATGATCGTACAGGCCAAGCCTCTCGGGAGTCCTGGAGGGGACCCTGTGGGTCATTCTCGGGGCAGGCCCTGGGCCCAGGGACCCTCTGCCTTGTGGCTTGGCTGTGGAGGACGATCTGTCTGGCCTTTCCACTCCCCAGCCTCCTCCAGGACTTACAGGGCTTGTGGATATGGGCCCGTGGCGGGATCCAGGGGGCCTCGGATAGAATATCAGTGGCTGAGCCCTTGAAAATCTGATCTCACCCCAGCCCACCTCCCCAAGGTTTCCCCCAGACCATCAATCAGCAGCAAGACACGATAGTATTTTATAGCCATGCCGGGGTGGGGGGGGGCATGAAACCCAAGCCCCCACTCTGCCTGGGGTCCTGCTTGCTTATAAGGCTCAAGGCAAACCCGGGCAGAGCCTTAACCCTTTGTGATCCTGTTCGTACCAGTGGTGGGCACAGCTCTCCCACAAACCCTGCCAAATTAGGTCCCTCGGGGTAACAGAGGGACTTAACGGAAAGGTGGGTAGGTGCTCTGGGGGTCTTGTCTGCCCCCAGGGACTTGCAGGAAGGCCTCTGGATTAGAGGATGGTTTCTCGGTTAAGGTCTGCCCATTTGCAGCTGTGTGAACTCAGGTGGGTTGCCTCCCCTCTCTGGGCTCACTCGTCAGCTCTAATCTGGGAAACCCAACATCTTCCTGCTTATCTTATTAGGGGTTATCCTACTGTCTTTAACAAGGGTGAAAATTGATTCTTGGTCTTGGGCCCCACGGTCTTTACAACCGGGTCCTTCCTGGACCCCTGGAATAGTTTATCCATAGTAAGAGACTCTTACCTCTCTCAAGGATTGGTATTTCTGTTTTACAGACAGGGAAGCTGAGGCCCAGATAACAGTTTCCATTACCCCGGATCACAGCCAGTTGCACAGCTGGTGGACTTGGATTGAGGGAGTAGAGAAGCTTGAAGTCGGCCTGAAGGTGTTGCCCCAGCTCGGAACCCTCGGGAGTGACCTGGGATGAAGACCACATGGGCTTCTGGAGAGCCAGGGCTGGTGGGAGAAACCCCAGGGTGAAGGGACTTGTTAACATTACGAAGGAGGTCTGGTGACACCCCCCAGCTTTAGGGTGAGCCAGTCCTCAGCTGGGAACCTTGCCTAGGTGACCTTGGAGCCTAATTTTATCGTCCTTGAATGAGAAGAATAATATCACCTTGCCTAGTTATCCTGAAGCTTAAAATAATGGCCACTCCCAATTGCTCCCTACTCAATGGACCCTCAGTTATCACGGGGCTACGCCAGTAGGGGCTGAGCGTCCTGTCACTTAGGGGTATTCAAGCAGACTATGGTTACGAGGTAGGGAGGCATCTTGGGGAAGGGGGTGAACGAAGTGACCCTGAAGACCCCTTTCAGTACTGATAGGGGCAGGGGGCTGAGTGGCTGGGGAGGTGCTTTCTCTGGTGTCCAGTTACGAGCTCCTGGAATTGCAGAGGTCATTTTGGCAGCAGGGGGCGGGGAGGGCTCTAGGAGCAGTTTCCTCAGGTGGACGAGGCTCTGGGGACGCGAGTGTCACACCAACAGCTGGACGTGCTGGGTTGATGGATGGCTGTTAGAAAATCAATTTTCTGAAGCTCAGTCAGTGGGGTGGGCGGCTGGCCTTGGGGAGAATTGGGCTGGCGTCGGGAGGGGCTCTGTGCCCTGCAGGTGGAGTTCAGCCCCCTCCCCAGCTCCAGAGGCCCTCCTAGGGGTCACCTCCCCTGCCTCTTCACTGGGCTGGGCCTTAGGCTTAGAGACCCTCCCCTGCCCACTTTCTGGGCTCATGGGGAGGAAAAGAAACCAAGTCCTCGTGGGAGGGTCAAGCCATCTGGCACCTAGTTCTGGCTCCGCCTCTGATGGGCTGTGTGAGCTCTCTGGGCCTCAGTTTCCCCGTCTGTAAGTAGAGGGAATAGGGCTAAATTTCCCCCACTTCCCAGGGACCAGTAAGCCAGATCCTCCTTATGCTTCAGTCTCAGTTTAAACAACATCTCTTCATTTTAATTTAATTTAATTTAATTTTTGGCCACACCGCGTGGCATGCAGGATCTTAGTTCCCCCACCAAGGATTGAACCCACACCCCCTGCAGTAGAAGTGCAGAGTCTTAGCCCCTGGACCACCAGGGAAGTCCCATAAACATCATCTCTTTAGAGAGATGGCCCCTCCCCTCCAACCACCCTAAGGCAACCGTCCTTAGCAGCCTGCTCGCTTTTCCCTGGCTCTCAGCACAGACCCAGGGGCTTTATCCATGCCTGTCCCTCCCATGAGGACATGAGCTCCATAAGGAAAGGAGCTATTGTTGAAGGAGATGCTGTTGTGTCTCCGGGGCCTGCACTGTTGTGTCTGGCACATAATGGGTCCTCAATCAATGAATGTTGAAGGAATGAATCAGTGGCAGGCCCTCTGCTAGGCGCTCTGGAGGCCCAAGAAAACAATGACAAGTTTCTGTCTTCAAGGAGCTAAGATGCGGGTGGGGGGGAGTTCCCAAAGTGCTTTGATTCTGAAGCAGCGAACAGGCCAAGGAGGGAGGTGCCTGGAGCGCGGTGTGGGATGAGGGCCAAGAGCTGACGGGGGTGGGCTGTGGGGGACCGCTGCATCTCGGCCCCTGGGGTTTAACAGGAGCATGGGCATTGCCGTGGCCAAGTGGAAGCTCAGCCCTGGATGCAGGGCCGGGAGTCATAGGTCCCTCCTGCTGGACCAGGTGCTCCCGGCTTTCTTCGGCTTTTGCTCAGAGCCTTTGGCATTGCTTGGGTTCCTTCTTTTGGGAGGCCGCGGGATAGGGCAGAGCGTCTGGCCTGAAACTCCCAGGTTTCAATCCCACTCACTCTGGGTGACCCTGGGGCAAGCTGTTAATTTCCCTTTTACACCCCCTCTGTGATGCCGCAGGGGGTTGTGTACAGAGATCCAGAGATCCACGTGTAAACCATTGGCAGGCGTTGTCTCTGGCACTTAGCACTCAGCGGTCCAGTTCTCAAGGATCAAAAGCACATTCGCACCCATATCTCAGCAGGGAAAAGTGAGTCCCAGGAAGAACTCCTGCATTTATGCAATATTTACTTGAATGCCCGACTCAGTGGCACATGAGCTGGGGAAAAGCCCTCCTCCCCCTCTGCCTAATTTCTCTGCTTTTGACTCGGTTTTTCAGCACCTCCACTGGAACCCCGCCTCCGCCCTTGATAAACCCAGGCTTGTAGAAAACAGACCTGGAAGGGGCCTATCTTAGAGGTCTGTGGCCCATCGATCCATTTGGCAGATGAGCAAGTAAAGCCCGGAGAGTTCCGCCCGGCCAGAAGTGGACAGAGCCCGGGGGAAACAGAGCAGGTCATGATGTACCCTGAGCAGGAAGCCACCTCGGGGAGCTGTGGGTGTCTCCTGGGGACAGGCAAATGAAGGGGGGGAACGGGCAAACGGAACGGGGGCGGGGGCTGGATAGCACTGTGGAAGGTCTTTTCTTCTTCTCTCTCTCTTTTGTCCTAAAAAAGAAAAAAAAAAGAGAAAAATCCCAGATCTCCCACGACTTGGAAAAATGGCCTGAATCCTGTGTCTGGCTCCGGAACATTTTATGGCCCTTTCCAGCCAGGGATGTGAAGCCCCTGGTGACATGAGCTCCCTTGTTCCACAGCCCTGGCCGGGGAGGGCCCATCCATCTTCCCCAGCTGGCGGCCGCGTGTGGGAAAGGCCCCGCTGGCGGGGCTGCCACCTGTTGCTCTCACTCTCCCTAAGCTGGCTGGTTCAGTCCTTCGTGGAGGCCGGGATGGGGGAGAGCCCTGGAGCGTCCCCAGAGGGGGAGGGAGCCAGCCCTGGCCGGGTAGGGGAGGCAGACATGTCGGTGGCAGTGACCGTGCTGTGGGAAGCACAGGCAGCGAGGGAAGAGCAAACTAGGCTGAAGGAACAGCCTCTGTGAAGGCCCAGAGACCCAGCAGGGCAGTGTGTGTTTGGGGAACTTTGTACAGGGTGTGAGGCAGGGAGGGACGCAGTCTTGGCCGGGGTTGTAGGCATGGCCTTGATCACGGAGCCAGGACCATGCACTTGGACTAGTCCTGAAGACAATGGGAGTTACTGAGGGTTCTAAGAGCAGGAGAGAGACATGCTCAGATCTGCACCAAGAACCGCTCTGCTTCCAGGGTGGAGGAGGGATTGAAGATGGACAAGGCAGAGATTGAATGGAGCCAGAGGCACATGGGCTCACGCCCAGCCTGGACACCCCTAACCGTTGTCCCCTCGGCCAGCCACCTCTCCTGTTTCCCCACCATTGGAGTGAGGGGGTTGGACAGGCAAGGTGTGGAAGACCTTGGACCAATGCAAGCTATTCCCGAGAGGTGCCGTCACTCGGTGCTGGGAACGAGTGTCGTGCCTCCCTGAGCCTCAGTTTCCCGGTTTATAAAGCATCAAACTCACAAGCGAGTTGGAAGCACCAGCTCACTGATTGGAAGGTGCCTAGCACCGGGCTTGGCACATTCTAGGTGATCAAGGTTGGAGAATTTCTTCTGCTTTAAGCCCCTCCCAGGTTGAAATTGCTCTATTTCTGTGATGCCTGTTATTGGGGCTTTCCTAGGGAAACAAGGCAGGGATGTTGAAGGAAAATGGTGCCCCAGGGAGCCCTGAGTGGGGTGGAGGGAGAGGGCCGGAGCTCTGGAAGGGCCACTCAAGTTTCAGAGATCCGGGGACCTGCAGAGCTCCTAGGAATTTTCCCAGGCCAGGAGGCAGGCAGCTGGAAGCCATCCGTCCCAGGGAAGGAGAGAGGATCAGGGGTTCTGCCAAGGTCTTTCTCTGGGAACAAGAACTCGGGAGGGGAGCAGGATTCTCCCGTCCAGCCTGGAAAGACGAAACCCTTCTGCCGGGGCAGCTGCTCGTGGGGATGCCAAAACCCCAACGGCCGGCCCCTGGGCTCTCCTGGGGCTGTGACCGAGTTAAGGGGGCTGTTTGGAGCCCTGACAGCCAGGGCAGCAGACCTGGAATCTGCCACCTTCTGAGTCTGAACAGCCTCTGGCATAGCCCTGCCCTGGGTGGAGGCCCAAGGACATTGCCCCTGGGGTGCTGAGGTTTCTCTTGGGTAGCCAGGGTGCCACAGACTGGGAGATGGGGAGGTGGGAGACAGTGGGGGTGAGAGTCCCGCTTTGGAGCCGGCCAAAGTGGGGAGCCCAAGTTCAAGGTCATCACAGGGCCAGTATTCTCTACTCTGCAAGGTTGTTGTGAAGATTAGAGATAATACGTGGGAAGCACCAGCACATAGTAGGTGTTCAATAGATGCTAATTATATTACTGGAGGGGATATAGACTAGTGATTAAGAGCGCAGGCCGAGACTGACTTTCTGGGTTCAAATCTCGCCCCTGCCACTTCCTCACTCTGTGAATCAGTTACCATTCCTGAGCCTCAATTTCCTCATGGGATGCACTTGAGACACTGCCTGGCAAGGCAGTGAGCCCTCCATAAGCCCTAGCTGTTATTATTATGCTTGTTGCTACAAACGCCCTATGAATACTTTGGGCCCAGATCTACAGAATGAGAACATTCTTTTTTTTTCTTGCCAACCCTAGTAACAATAACAGCTGCTACCCACACCTTGCCTTCTGGGTGCTGGGGGCCCTGCCTGTTGACTTACTTACCTTATCGCAGGGGTCTGCTTACCACTCAGGGATATAATGATTTACTGTTGCTTTTGGACAGGGGAGGAAAGAGAGATCTTAGGTCTGGAGAGACTCACCTAAGGTCCCACAGCCAGGAAGTGCCAGGGAGGAGAGATTTCAGGCCAACGTCACACGGTACCGGAGCAGAGAGGATTTCCAGGCACGAAGACGGTGGCGAGAGCCCTGGGCTGGGAGTCAGGAGCCAACACTCTTTTTCAAACACACCGTTAACTTTCTTAGTCTCACAGTTAAAGAAGGGGTGATAGTAGGTACTGCGCGGAGTCGGGATGAACGTTGGTTGGAATCATGTGTGTAGAGGACCTGGCACAGTGCCTGGCACAAAGTGAGTGCTGCCAGCGGTGGCGTGTCGGTAGGGAGTTTGCACTGTTGATGTTAATGGCACTGTTGGCTTTTCTATTAGTGTTGACGTTTTTGCTGCTGGGCTGATGGAGTAGGTGTGGCTGTTGTTGGGATAATCGTTGCTGTCGTTGTTGTTGGTGGAGATGGTGTTGGTGGTATAATTGGTGGTAGTGTTGGTAATGGTGACGCTCTTGTTATTGGTGTTGCAGTTGGCGGTGATGGCGGTGTTGACGCTGATGGTGTTGATGTTGTTATTGGTGGCAGTGTTGTTAGGAATAGTATTGTTGGTGTTGACAACGTGGAATGGATTGGTGTGGGTGCTGAGGTTGTCTTTATGGGTGGTGTTGATGTTGTTATTGGTGGCAGTGTTGTTAGGAATAGTATTGGTGTCGGCAACGTGGAATGGATTGGTGTGGGTGCTGAGGTTGTCATTGTTGTTGTTGGTGGTGTTCATGTTCTGACTGGTGACAGTGGGGTTGTAGGGACTCACTGTAGTTATAGGTGGCATTATTGCTATTGGTAACGTTGAAGCTGTTGGTGTCGAGGTTGTTCTTTTTGTTGTTATCGGGAGCGGTCAGGTTCATATTGGTGATGTCGGTGCCGATGCTGTTTCTGGTGGTATTGGCGCTGTTGGTGGTGATGCTACCATGATCACTGGTGGTGTTGGTGCTGATGATATTATTAGTGATATTGGTGTTGGAACTGGTGTTAACACTATTGCCGGTGGTATCAGTGTGGACGACGTTAGTCTTGGTAGTGTTGATGGTGGTGATACTAACATGATCACTGGTGTTGGTGTTGGTGGTAGTGGTACTCACATTATTACTGGTGGTATTGGTGTTGGATATTGATGGCGGTGATGCTAACATTATTACTGGTGGTGTTGGTGTTGGTCCTGACATGATTACTGGTGTTAATGGTGGTGGTACTTACATGATTATTGGTGGTGTCAGTGTGGTTGTTGGTGGTGGTTCTAGAATGATTCCTGGTGTTTTGTTTGTACTCACGTTGTTCCTGGTATCGGTGTTGGTGCTGCTGATGGTGGCGCTGACATGATCACTGGTAGTGTTGGTGGTGGGATGGTGCTTGTGCTAACATGTTTATTGGTCTGGGTGGTGTTGCTGGTGGTGCTAACATTGTCACTGGTGGTGTTGATGGTGGTGCTGTTTGGGGGATGCTGTTGTTTTCTGGGCCCAGTGCTCACCCAGCCAGACGGAAACAATGCCAGGGCTCGTGACTCTTCCGCTGCTCCAACCAGACTTTCCTTAAGGAGTCCGTGCCCTGCAGACACATCTGCGTGCTTTGCCATCTGGCTTCCTCTGCCTTTCCTTGTTTTCCTTTTGAAAAACTCCAGCCTGGACTGAAAGAGAATTGCTCACTGTTCAGTTGGGTTAGGGAGGGGATCGGGGTATCTGGCAAGGCCTGAAGGAGAAAGGGGGAACAACATGGGGTGGAGTTAGACTGGGGGAGGTGGGGCCCACAAAGCCTCTCCTACCAGGGCTTTCCTGTTCCCCCACTCCAGCCCTCAGACACTCCTTCTTTCCTTCCCTCTTTCTATCTACTCTCCTTCATTCTCAAATTCACTTATTCAGCAAAGACTCCCTGGGGTCCCTCCATGCCAGGCCCTGGGTGGGCCCCAGATGTACCGTGATGAACAAAACACATTCTAGACCGTGAGTCCTGTGAGAGCAGGGAGCCCCTCTAACTTGTTCATCACAGAGTTCCCAGCTCCTGTTGGATGAGTGAATGAATGAATGAATGAAGGCACAGATGAATTCCCATTTCTCAGGGGGCTCACAGACTGGCAGGTGATCAGCAGGTGGAGTGGAAGTGGCACCCCGGGTTCAGAGCCTGAGGGAAAGGTGGAGGGATTATTGTGCCTGGAGGGGTCTGAGGAAGCTTTGCTGAGAGGTGACAATTGATCTGGGCATTAAAGGACCACTAAGATCACCAAGAGGAGGGAAGTGAGAAGCACTCCATAGTTGAAGGAGCAGCCTTTACTGGGGGCCACCCACCCTCACTTCTCCGGCCCTGCCTCCAGAGACTTGGAGGAGGTCTTGTGCCTGACGGCTGGTGAGCTGCCCCTCTGGGCTGGAGCGGGCTGGGATGGGGGCTTAGTCAAAACCTTGCTTGTGGGTGTTAGCATGGGCCAGAGTGCCACTTGGGGATGTCTTAAAATCCTCACAGAGCCTAGAATGTCAGTGAAGGAAGGGCCCTTAGAGGACGGCCAGTCCAGCGGTTCCCAAACTGGGTTTCTTGGAACCCTGGGGTTCCACCGAAGCATCACTGGGAATGAGAGGGGGACAGAGGGGCACTAGCCTCAGGCCCAGCAGTACTTCTTTCATCGGATCTATCCACTTGGGTTCCGGGTAGAAACTTTTCAAAACGCGGATCGTATTCCATCTTCACCTTCCGTGGCTCCTGTTGTTCTTAAAGATCAAAACTCTTACCCTGACCTACGGCGTTGGTATGCTCAGCCCCTGGCATCCTTTGGTCCTCACTGCACACCAGCTGTCCCTGTCTCACTTTGCCCTCGAGGGCGGCGTCCTCTGCCCCACCCCTGCTGCTCCGTCCTCCGGGACACCTGGCCAGCTCCCACTCCTCCAGGTCTTCCCCAGGGAAGCCCGCCCTGGTCCCCACGGGCAGGGCTGACCCCTGTCACTCGTGCCTTCTCCTCGGTCCTTTCGCCGCTGATCCCACACTTCTCACTGAACTCCTGCGGTGTCTGCCTTCCCCGCAGACCATCAGCTTCCAGAGGGCAGGGAGGGGAGGGGGCCCCTTTCCTGCCCTGCTCTGTCTCTGGGGCCCAGCACACAGTAGGTGCTCAGCAAATACTGTGAAGTAAACCATCTTTCCCAACCCTCTTGGGTGGCAGATGGAGGCGTGAGGCCCAGAGAGGGCTGTGAGGGACCTGGGGTCGCACAGCAGGTCAGCGGTGGAGGCTGCCTGTGTCCTCCTTCCGTGCCTGTTCCGTTGTTCCCTGCGGCCTCTCCAGGGCTCTCCCCCATCCTTCCTGGCCACATCTCCCCACCCTCCCCCCACCCCCGCCTTAATCCTTGTGCTTGCCCTGAACGCTCCCTTGAACATCTGTAAACTGGGAAGGGCATGGGAAAGCTGGCAGTGGTCTCATCTCCCCTGTGAGGGCAGGAAGCCTCTCTCGCTGCCAGCACTGGCTGCTTGGCCCGGAGCGCGCTCCTCTAAGCCCCAGCCTGGGAAAGGCTCTCCTGGCCCCAGTGTGGCATTCCTGGTCCAGCCTTGCCAAGGGCCTCAGCTGGTGAAGGCCAGGATATGGGGTGGGTGGCTGGGGTGCTGGCATCCAGACTCACAGCGGGGTGGGCGCATTTACGGGAACCAGCCTTCTGCCCAGCTGCCCTTCCACTTCCAGGCTTCGAATGCAAGAAGCAGTGAGAGGGGAGAGGATTTGGCCAGGAGGCGGCCAGCAGCCAGGGAAAGATGAATAACGACACCAGAGAGGCCAGACTGCTTCTGGGAAACACCCTTGAAAATTGATTCTCAGTGCGGAAAACCAATGGGTGAAGTGGGGTCTTTTGGGGTCTTCTGAGCTTGTGGGCTGTGGCCTGCTCCCCTGAGTCCTCTGGGGTCTGCCACTCCCAGGGAGGCTCCATCCTGCCGGGGTCCACACAATTCCCAAGGCACCACGCCCGTCTGGATACACAGGGCTGCGGCCAGCTAGACTGAGACAATAACAGTAATAATCCCTGATGTTGTTTGCTTAACTCTCTCTACCCCGTCGTCTTGCAGGCCGGATTTGAGGCAGATCATTAAATTCAGGCTCTACTTTTCAAACAACTGAACGCTCTCACATAGTAGGTACCCAGTGAATGGTCTTATTCCACTGGGTCTTCATAACAATGCTGAGAAGTGGTAAGTGTTGTTGATTCCCATTTTGCAGATGAGAAAACTGAGGTTCCCAGGTTACGGTCTTGCCCAGAGGCTCCTAGCTGGTGTAGAGCAGACCTAGGGCTCTGTCTGCAGACCCCACTGTCTCTAACTGGGAATTGCGTGGGACTCAGGCCAGAGCATCCTGGGGGTGGATCTCATTGTGCCAGCAGCCAGAATAGAGTGTCCTTGAGACAGAAATTGTAGACTTGCGGTGTCACAGGCTCCAGAACAAGCAGGCAACCCACCAAGGAACACTTTCTAGTGTTTGCTTATTCTTGCTTCTGATTATTGCAGTAAGACACGCTTATTAGAGAAAATATAGAGATGTATAAAGAAGAAAATAAACCCCATCTAAGGTGGAGGCAGTGGGGGGACGTTGAAAGTCAGATATTCTGGGTTCATATCTCCATTCTGCCCCTGGGACAGGCACTCAAATTCTCTGTGACTCAGTGTCCTCTTCGTGAGATGGGGATAAGAATCCCTTTTACTTTCATGAGAAGATTATGGGAATAAGGTAATGTCTGAGCAGTGGTCAGAGCTCATCAAGTTTACCAGCTTATGGCAGGGTGGCTCCCGCTTCCCCACAGCTATTATTACATCACGAGGATCATGCTGTATATACTTTGAATCCTGCATTTTACAAACCTTTCTATTTTGAAATAATTATAGATCCTCAGAAAGTTGTAAAGATAGTACAGAGAGGTTCTGTGTACCCTTCACCCAGTCTCCCCCACTGGTTACATCTCCCATAGCTTCAGTGGAATATCAAAACCAGGAAATTGACATTGACATTGAAACTGACATTGAATTGCCTAGTTCTCTGCCATCTTATCATGTGTAGGTGTGTGTAACCGCCACTGTAATCAAGATACAGAACACAAGGGTCTCCCTTGTGCTCCACCCAATTTCTTCTCAGCCACCAGCCCTAACCTGACAACCAGGAATCTGTTCTCCATCTCTGTGATTTTGTCACTTCAAGAATGTTATATAGATGGAATCATACAGTATGTGATCTTTGGAGGTCTTTTGTTTTTTTTTTTTAAACTCAGCAAAATTCTCTAGAGGTTCATCCAGCTGTTGAATGTATCACTAGTTTATTCCTTTTTATCTCTAAGTAGTATTCCATGGTATGGATGTACCACTATTTGTTTCAATATTCACTTATTGAAGGATATTTTGGTTGTTTTAAACTTTTGGCTATTACACATGAACATTCACGTGCAGGTTTTTGTGTGGACATCAATTTTTGTATCTCTGGGATAAATGCTGAGGATGGTAATTGCTAGGTTGTATGGTAAGTATATGCCTAGATTTTTTGAGAGACTGCCAAACTATTTTCCAGAGTGGCTGTACCCCTTTACGTTCCCACATGAGAGCTCGTTTTTCCTCATCTTCACCAGCATTTGGTGTTGTCACTATTTTTTATTTTAGCTGTTTTAATAGGCACATTGAGATATCTCATCGTGGTCTTAATTTGCATTTCTCTAATACCTGGTGATGCTGAACTTCCTTTTATGTGCTTCTGTGCCATCCTGAATCCTGAATTTTTTTTTTACCCAGCATTAAACGTTAGCCCTTGCTGCCTGTGTTATTGCAAACCCTTTATAAACGTTATTCGTGATGACTGCATGACCCTTTATCATATTTAACTTCACCATTCTCCTATTCTCCCTGTTATAAATAATGCTGTGATGAACATCATTGTGCATAAATCATGGGCCACATAACACACCACTCACCTAGAACAGATTCCCAGAAGCGGAATTCCTTGATCAGAGAGTGTGGACCACTCTTAAGGCTTTGGGGCACATCACCGACTGTCCTAAGGGAGGTTTCTTCCCACTACCCTCCCCAATTTTCCCATAACTTCTTTGGCAACAACTAAATGTTTTAGAACACAGGGAAGCATATAACATTCTGAAAAGGCGATCATATCCTGTGGCCGGGCTTTTGGAGGTTAAATCCTGGCTCTGCCATCCACTTGCAATGTGACCTTGGGTAAGTTACTTAATTTCTCGGAGCCCCACTTGTCTCCTTTGTACAATGGGGGTAATTAAAGAATCTTCCTTTATAGGGTTATTGTGAAGGTCGAAAGGAACACTCTCATAAAGACCACAACGTAGCGCCTGGCACATAGTAGATGCTCAACAAATTGATGTTTACTACTGTGATCATCATTGTCGTCGTCGTCAGGCCCTTTGCCGGGCGCTGGGGACACAGAGATGAATGATGTAAAGACTGTGTTGTGCTCATGGTAACAGTCAAGAGAAATGTGATGAAGTTACGTGGTTGGTGAAACAAAAGTGCTCTGGGAGCCCAGAGTAGGGAGCGACTCAATTTGTCTGGATCTGGGGAGCAGAAGGAAAGCTGAGGGGAGCTGGGGAAAGCATCACAGACAAACTAAGAGTGGAGGATGCGGAGGCGCCCACCGGGAGGAGGAGGGCGTTCCTGGTGGAGGGAAGAGGGGGCACTGGTGGGTTGGTGGTGAGAGACGAGGCAGCAGAGGAGGCAGATTTTTGACTCTGGCTGCAGGGCGGAGGCTGGGTCAGAGAGATGCGAGAAGAGGCAGGGAGATGGTGGAGGCTC
>NW_021146082.1:0-12919 GCF_002837175.3 Physeter macrocephalus
AATCAATTAGCCTACCACGGCTGGGGGGGACCCTCTTTGCTGGTGGAGACAGCTCTCCACCAGGAATCAGGAGACCCGGCTCATGTACCATTGGGTGAGTTATGTCACCCTTTCTGGGTCTCGATTTTTTCTATAAAAAATTGCGGATTTGACGTTGTCTCTAAGGTTCCTGGGCTCTAAGCCAGCTTCATGAACTTGTATATAGTTGGGCAACAGTGACTGCTTGGTGCCAAAGTGTTAACTTTGATGAGGGTGTTGGGGGAGAGAGTGAAGAGATTTACTTCTTAAAGGAGATCATTGCTGCATGCTTAAATGTGTCAAGTCCACCCTAGTCGTCACTAGCCGCTTGTGGCTTTTAAATTCCAATTGATTTAAATGCAATAAAATGTAAAAGACAGTACTTGAGCACATGAGCAACATTTCAGGAGTTTTGGACAGTGAAGATAGAAAATATTTCTATCTTTGCTGAAAGTTCTAACTGACAGCACTGGTGTAGATAGCATTTTCTCATGAGTCATCTTGAATTTTAACAAAAATTCAGTAAGATGAGGGGGAGAGGACTAACAAGATTGAGAGATTCAGTTCTACCCTGTGCTTCCCGGGTATAGCTTTTGCACACACGTTGCATGTAATCCGCTCAACATCTTGTCAAAGAAGATGTCGTTGTTTCCTTTTTTAAATAGGAAAACTATGGCCAGGGAAGCAAAGTAGTTTACCCAAAGTTACTCAGCTGGCAACCGACCCCACCGCCCTGCACAGTGGCAGCCAGACAGGGGCGGGCATTGGATTCTCCAGATGAAGAGACCGAGGCTCAGGGAGGTCACATGGCTTAGGCAGGGGTCCCCGCTCTGGATGGGCTCAGCAAGGCCTCTCCCCACTCTAGCCAGCAGGGACCCATGAAGCAGGGGCTTCCAGCCACTGGTCCTAGATTCTAAAAGGAACACTTTCTGTCTGGAAAATAACAAATCAAGAGAAAATTCAGTACTTCCTTGGTGGCATAGTGGTTAAGAATCCGCCTGCCAACGCCGGGGACACGGGTTCTCTCCCTGGTCTGGGAAGATCCCACATGCCGCGGAGCAACTAAGCCCGTGCGCCACAACTACTGAGCCTGTGCTCTAGAGCCTGGGAGTCACAGCTACTGAGCCCGCGCACCACAACTACTGAAGCCCGCGCGCCTAGAGCCCGTGCTCCGCAACAAGAGAAGCCACCGCAATGAGAAGCCCGCGCACCGCAACGAAGAGTAGCCCCCGCTCGCCGCAACTAGAGGAAGCCCGCGCAGCAACGAAGATCCAACACAGCCAAAAATAAATAAATAAATTTATAAAAAGAGAGAGAAAATTCATGCTCTTGCAGTGATGAAAATGAAAATTTCCAATTTGTTAGTCAAAAAGCATTTCCCTGTTTAGAGATAAGAGTAAATTTGAGTCTTTGTTATCAGTGATTAATTCATTACAGCGCAGAGTCTCCCTGCAGCATCCGGCCCCACTGCGTGGTTTAGGAAGCCCATGTACCTGGCTGTAGCAGCTGGCCCATCCCCAAACTCCCTTTCGCCTGATCTCCTTGCCAGCACTGCTCAGTGATTCTTTTTAAGTTTTAAGGGAAGTCTGCCATGGAGAAAGGGTGTGTGCGTGTGTGTGTGTGCGCGTGTGCGTGCGCGCACACGTGTCACAGTGTCTGGGGCTGTCTCATTCGGTTAGAGAAATGAGGGAACCTTTCAACGAAGCAGGCTTCTAACTGATGTCTGCACTCAGACCGCTGGACTGGGTGGACATCAGGAGACCCAGGCCCCGAGCCTAGCTTGCCTCTTCTTCCTTGAGCCTTTCAACTTAATTTAATAAGAATTTATTGTTGTCAGGAAAGCTGCTAGCCAGGGAAGCAAAATGGGTTTCAGCTTTCATGCCAACGTCAGTTGATCGGTAGCCACCGCCTCCGGTGCTAGATGGAGAAGGACACTGAGGCTCAGTGGGCGAGAACACCTTGAAAGATTATTCATGTCTACCAGGACCCAGGAGTGGGGAGTGGCTGCATCCTACACCAAGAAGAGATAAATAGTAATGATGATATAAATAATAATCACAGTAATTGGAAGAAAACCTTCCTGGTCAGGTCGTTGGGGATAACAAGTGAGATCTTAGATGTGAAGGTACATTGTGACCTGGACAGATGGACTGATGATGTCTGGGTTCTTATTAATGCTTTGATTATGAATCATGATTTCCTTGCTCATGCAACTTGATCCTCCCCGCCCCGCCTCCCCAGTGTTGCCAGGCCTTGTCGTAAGCCTGGACGCAGCAGCGATGTGGGAGGAGATCCGTGGGTAAATGCTCATTCATTCATTCATTCATTCAGGCACTCGGCATTCCTAGCTCTGTTCATTTCACACAGTCTTTTAAGATCCAGGTACCAGCACCAAGATTGTCCAGGTGTCTGTCCCCTCAGCGCTCCTGGAACAGTTGTCCTTTGGACTTGACCTTCAGGGAAGGGAGGATATTTGTATTCCACCCAGGGCTGGATGATGACCACCCTGCCAGGACCACTGAGGGAGACTCCAAGCTCCGGAGCTGGGCTCACAGTTTATTTGGTAGATGATCCAGCGAAGCACCACTAAGGGGCAGGGACATGACTCCGGATAGGGAAGGAAGCCAATTCAGGGGGCACGAAGAGCAGGTCACTTCTGTGGGCAACTGGGGCTCCCTCCGGCTGGGCAACAATGGGAGGCATAATATCGAAAGGTCTCAGAGTTGCCCACCCGGGACTGAGGAAGTTGGGGTATTTGTCCACCAGCTGCCACCCACCAGTGCTTGAGGGCTGCTCCTGGGGCGTTAACTCCCTGACTTTTCTGGCCATTCCCACCTGCAGGCCAAGCTTGCTCCTGCAGCAGCCAGAGAAAGCTCTAGGACAGACTTCCAGGTGCTTGAATTAGGAAGCCTTGGTGCGCACAGATCCAACAAGTGCCAGGTGGACATGGGCAGGTCACCGCCAGCATCTTCCCTCTCCATGAGAATCACAGTTTAGATCTTCTGCAGCGTTAAAGATCTGATCGGCCATCTCATTACCAGGCTGGGGAAAATGAAGCTCAGAGAAGGTAGGATACACACACAAGTTCCCGGAGCAAGTCTCCAGCAATGATAATAACCCTAACGCCAGTTACCACGTCGTGGGTGTCAGGCAGGACGAGAGGGGCTTTGCATAATAATCTCTAAGCTTTGCCATTACCCCCACAAGGTAGATGTTACTGTTTCATTTACAGTTAAGAAAACTGGGCTCTGAGAGGGGAAGTATTTGCCCAAGGACACCAAGCACAAGTGGTGGAGACAGAATTCAAACCCAGGTCTGTCTGCCTCCACAGCCTGGGATCTTTTCATCCCTCCACAAAGCCAGCAGGAGCCTCCAGGGATAGTTCAGAGCTCAGGGTTCTCCCCACTGCCGCCCGCAGTCAAGACAAGGGGCGCCCTCTAGGTCCAGGGCCTGAACCTGGCAGGTTGCCTTAAACTCCCTCAAGAGCTCAGAGCTAGCCCACCGCTGGGTATCTCTGCTTCTCACAGGGGCTGTGCCTCATTCTCAATAGAACAACCTGGAGATGACACAGGGGTGGCTGGAAGCAGAGATCAACAGGGGAGCAAAACAGGGAATCCCAGCGAGCGAGCCTGACCCCACGAAGGCGCTGCAGACGCAGTCGGTTATCAGCTGTGCACCCTGCGGAAAGGCACCGGAACGGGTGCCTTGCTACCCTCACCTGCAAAGCAGGGTGACAGTAACAAGAGCTAACACTTAATGGGCACTTTTGCTTTGTTTTGCGGTACGCGGGCCTCTCACCGTCGTGGCCTCTCCCGTTGCGGAGCACAGGCTCCGGACGCGCAGGCTCAGCGGCCACGGCTCACGGGCCCAGCCGCTCCGCGGCACGTGGGATCCTCCCGGACCGGGGCGCGAACCCGCGTCCCCTGCATCGGCAGGCGGACGCGCAACCACTGCGCCACCAGGGAAGCCCAATGGGCACTTCTTGTACCAGCCACTCTTCCAGGCACTTCACATGAATGAACACCTAGAATTCTCAAACTGAGGCGGTGCTACTAACATCATCCCCAATTCCCATAGGAGCCCACTGAGGCCCTGAAAAAACGGAGTGACCCGCCAAGGTCATTCAGCCCAGGCGGCTTACTTCCAAATCTGTCATCTTAGCCACTCTGGCGCAAGTCTAGAAAGGGAGCTCCCTCCCCCAATATATAGTATGTAACCCTTGCTTACAAAGCGGTTTGGGCCAGCCTGCACTCACTCTCCGGAGATCATCTATTATGATCTCCATATTTTACTAAAGAGGAAACAGATCCGAGAAGGTCCAAGGTCAACAGCAAGTCAGATGGAAAGCGAGTGTCAGTGCGCTCGCCCAGGTTGGAGGGCGCGGGTGGAACCAGGGGTCCCAGCGAGGGCGGGGGCGTGGGTGCAGGCTGCCCGGCATCCTCCCCCAACCCCTCTGAGCCTCGCCCAACCCCGTGTCCCCCGACCCAGCCCGCAGGGCCCAGCGCGGGGGCAGCGCTGCCTCGGTCCCTGCGCGAGCCTGTGTCCTGGAGCAGAGAGCTAGGCACCGCTGCCTGGGGACGTCCCCGGTGGTACCGCCGCCGGCAGGAGAGCAAGACCCTCCGGGAGAGTTTAGAAGGGAGCCCGGGGCGGGAGAGCTAATTGTAGAGGCTCCCTCGGGGCCCAGAGAAGGAAGCAGGATTGGGGGATGAGAAGGAAGGGTGAAGGGAGGAGGGGAGGATAGGCACAGAACTACCAGAAGCCAGAAGACGGTGGTGCACCAGACGATCCCCTCGGACCCCGATTTCTGTCTATGGGAGGCATTTCTCAGTGTGTCTACCACCCATACCCACTCCCACCACACACAGAGAGCAAGAAGCCCCCAGACTAGGAAGCAGGGGATGGAGGATTTAGAAAAACCAACAGAAAGGGCTGGAAGAGGACTTCTGGTCCAAGCCCACCTGCCCAGGAGAAACTGAGACCCCAGGAAGGAAAGACCCAAGTGTCCTCATGGCCTGGCTGGGGGGTTAGTCCGCACTTTAAAAGGTGGTGCAGGCCAAGTCGCGCCATGCCTTCTCCCTCCTCTGGCCCTTCCCCAGCCCCGCTCCCCGGTCCCCTCCCTCCTGCCCTCACCTCCTCAGCCACTGCCTTCACAGCAAGCCCCAGTCCCCGCCTCTGGGAAGGTCCCAGTTTCTCCAAGACCTGCAGGGACTCCCCTTTTCAAATGCTGGCTCCATCCCTTGGTAGAGAGGGGTGGCCTTGGAAAGCCTCTGTGGGCGTCTGCACCAGGGTGGGAGGCTGGCCTGGGGCTTCCCTCCCCACGAGGGACTCTGCGCTGCCAGCCTCCAACCACAAAGGCAAGTCACTCCCGGTGGGACTGACTCTCGGTCCCTTCCTCTGGGTGGGGAATAAGAACAACACCACCACGCAGAACAATGCCGCGCTGCCCCTGCCCCGCAGAGCCCACCAGATCTAACTCCTGCTTCCTCAGCTACCCCGCACTTTCCCTCACACCCCAGCTCCAGCCCCGCCAACCCTCTTCCAGCCGCCTATTGCACCTGCTGTGCCCTCTACCCCATCCCCCCACAGAGTGATGGCAAATGAAAGAAAAGAAATCTTAGGGCCCCCTCAGAGCTGGGGGCAAAGTAGGCCTTTGTCAGGGTCTGGCCGTTTTGCAGGGGGCTTTCACACCAGGCCCCCCGGAGTCCGGAGTAGGAGCCCCCAGACCCCCAGGGCAGGGGCTTTCTGTGGGCTCCTTTGCAAGGTTGGGGAGGGAGAGAGGAGAGTAAGGAAACTTGCACATCTCGGGCCTCTGTCAGCCACACTCCCACCCCGGGGCCTTGGCACTTGCCCTTCTCCCAGCCTGGCATGCTTCTCCCCAGATCTCTGCAGGCCGCAGCTGAAATGCCACCTCCAGGAAGAGGCAGTCCTGGCCACATGTCACCCAGCCTTATTGTTTTCATATGAACTGACATCTTTGACATGCTTGTGTTCCCACGGTCTATCAGCCATCCGTCACCCTTCTGCCAGGGACCTTGACCAGGTGGCTCACTGAGGACCCCCCAGCGCCTCAAGAGGCTGCTCCGTAGTAGGTGCTCAAGACCTATTTGTCAAATACTGAAAGGGCCTCCACGCGCCTCTGCATCTCGTACATCTGTTTGAAGTTGCAGTATAGACCCAGATGTGTTATTTTCCCTTGTTAATTACTGCACAGTAATTACAGTAAGAACTGTAAGTACAGAATGCATTAATGGGGAAAAACATAAAAGATTTCATGCACCAGCTCACAGAACACTTGAACCAGCGATGGCCTCCCTGCAGCCTGCTAGGATCTGGAGTGGGTAATTTGGCCTCCTGAGTCAGGAGCTTGAGTCCTAACCCACCCCTGCTTTTTTACCCCTTCTCTGGAAAGTCACTCCCAGGCCTGGATCTGCCTCAATAGACGCAATGGTGGGGGTGGTGAAGCCTGGGCTCTTTCGGGGTTAAAATCTTGCTTCCATGTGTCTGAAGTGCTGGGGGGGAGGGGGATGTTGGGCAGATGACTTAACTTCTCTGAGCCTCAGTTTTCCCATCTGTAAAGTAGGGATAGTGATACCTCCCTCCAGAATTGTTGCGGGCCCTAAAAGAGATGACATAAGCAAAGTGCCCACAGTGGGTTTCAGCCAAGTTGACTCAGTGTCGTAGAGAAAAGACAGGCTCTCTGCTTTCCCACCTCGGGCCCTCCTGCGACTCTCCTCTTCAGGAGAAATGGTGCAAGGCTGTTGTCTGTTCATTGGTTTCTCTCCTCTACTCTCAAAAGCCAGGTTGACTTTGACAAGGTTAGTGAAAAATGTCCTTAATATGGTTGTTGCAGACCCAGAGTTTTAACAAGGGGGTGCTATTTGTGGGAAGGCCATATCTTCATGAATGAATTCCCAGGTGTACTGCCAGCTGTTACAGCTTGTGGAGCCTGTTTACACCTCTGCTTGCCCTGGACACACACACACACACACACACACACACACACACACACACGCACACACTAAATGCCAGCAGTGCCCCCACTAGGCAAAGAGAGAACCACAAATGCCCCAGGGGTGGAAACCCTTGTGGGCTCAACTGACAAGGGGAGGAGAAAGAGCCTAACGTAAACTGTAAAGTGCTGGAGAGGCGGTGTCATGGTTGATGTTCCAGAACCAGGTCTTCGGTCCTTCGCAGCTGCTGGGGTGGATATTGGGCTTGAGTTTTGCCTTCCTGGTGGCCCTGTGCGCCCTCTTGTGGGCATCAGTGGTAGCAGCAGGTTTTCCACTTGTTCTGCCTTCTATCAGGTGGAGTCTGGTCTCCTTTTCTTTTTCTTTTCTTATTCTTTTAAAAAAGTACTCTTTAATTCAGTGCCACAGTTCTTATGAATATATGACCCCCAGTCGCCACTTTGCTGTTTTCCAAAGCATTGAAGGATGAAGATCCGGTCTCATTATTGATCTTACCTTAAAACAAGTGAGCATTTAATTTACTTTTAAAAAAATCATTATACAAAATTTTGGAAATATTGAAAAGCACAAAGAAAAAAGTAAAACTCAAGAGTAAGCTTTCTAACTATATCACAGGCAGCAGGAGAAGGGAATGACGTCACAGTCCTCCTGGTTTATCAGGAGTTTATTTAGAGAAAATAGAAGCCTTTTGACAGGACGTTTTGCCCATTTGAGCTCAATTCCAAGCTTGTGAACGAGGGTGGGCATCTGGGTTTGGGAGCCGAGTCAGTTCACGTTGCTCACCCTGTAAATAAACACTGTTTCTGAGAACTTCTCCTCACACCCGCTTTTTTCCTTCCAACCGAGACCCCCGCGCAGTTAGCTCAGTGGATAGAATGAGCTCTGGGGTGTTGCACTCATACAACCATTTGACAATGTTTATTGATCACTATTTTGGGCCAGACCCTGTGCAGGCCCCTAGGCAGACATAGAGACTAAAACACAATCCTTGCCACTCAAAACTCACGGTCTAGACTGGACACAGATAAGCAGGCGATACAAAGCATGCTTTGATGGGAGAAGAACAGGCTACTGTGGGAACCTGGAGGCTAATCCTGGCTCCACCACTCCTCAGCTGCGTGACCTTGATACAAGCATCCCCTCTCGGAACCTCAGTTTCTACATCTGTAAAATGAGGATGATAAAAGTACTTATCTCATTAAGTTATGGTGAAGATTGAATGGCGATCGAGTACATGTGTAAAACACATAGCACACGGGGCATTCGCATATTAAATGCTACTTCTCTCCATCCACACTAAATTCTCCTCTCCATCCATACTAAATTCTTCTCTCGTCTTCAGACTCTGGAGAGGAAACTTGATGGCAACCCCCTGTTAAAGTCTGGATGCCTGCTGGGCTTTGAGGAAGATCGTGAAATTTTATCTGTAGTCATTTCTAGAAAGGGTCCTAGAAACCAGCCATCCAAGCCCTCGTATTTTAGAGAAGAGGAAATTAGGGCCTAGAGAAGGGAGGAGATTGACCCGAGGTCACAAAGCCATCTGTGCTAGGTCTTCGAGATCCCAGCCTCTGCAGGGAGGAGCCTGCACTTGAATCCAAAGCTCCACAGCTTGCTGGTTTGGGCAAATTAGTTCAACTCTCCACGTCTCAGTACCCTCATCTATAAAAGGGACACAATAACAACCTTCTTCCTAGGGCTTATCGGAGGTTTACATGAGCTGATTCCTGGTCCAATGCTTAGTCCACTATACCTAGAATTTACATAGCTCAGAATTTTAGGAAAGCAATTCTTCATTCTGAATCTGCACATTTTGCATCCACAATTCATGGGTCAGGACGTGGCTCAAGTTCTTCCCAAATGTAAAGGCCTCTTGGTGGGAGCCTTGGATGAGCAGAAATAAACTCCTATTCCAGGCGACCGAAGGGTAAATTGTGATCAAAGCAAGTAAAGAGCAAAGCAGTGCCACGTCCCCATCCCCATCCCCCGGCCCCCAATGAACCTTACTCAACATCATCTCAGTGAACATGGCTGGGTCATAATTTAAGAAAATAGGTTGCATCTTGATCACTGATAGTCCATTGCCTCTCCTGTCATGCCCAAGATGAATTATTCTGGTTTAAGGTCAAAAACAAAAATGCCAACAATTACATCAAAAAGTCAGATTAAATAAAAATAAAAACAAGCAAACATCAGAATAAGTTAGCATCTGGGTGAACTATTGTTAATCGTGGGCGCCCCTCAGCGTTTCCTCTTTTCTTTCAAAAATAGCCATATGCTCAGGAGCCTTTCAGGGGTCACCCAAATAGAAAAGAAATGCCCTGAGATTGGTTGCAGACTCCCGTTTATCCATTTCTCTTTCCATATCGGGATGGAAAATCACCAAGGCCACATGGAGATCTGTAATGATTTTTTGTACACTCGTGTAAACAAAAGAACATATAATTTTCCTTTTCCTGCCAGCAGAGTGTTTTATTTTTTTTTATTTTTCTAGTTCAGGGAAAATGTTGAGATCCTTTAGGGGGGTTGTTGAAATATCTTGAAATCAAAGACATAGTACTAAAGAAATATTTAGAGAAGAAAGAAGTGAGTTGAAGGGGCTGCTGTTTGTGGTGAAGCCAGGTTTATCTTATTATAAGGTTTCGGTGTTTTCAGGAAGCAAGTGCATGAGGGAAGGGCTAAGTGGAAAATTCCAGAAAGAGAAAGATGCCAGGCTCTCATGGAGGTCAGGAGCCCCCACTTGAGGTTGTTAAGGCAGCCTATGTTCTTAAATGATTGGCTTATGGACGATTTTCAAGAATAGTAGTGGTTCACAAGCTGATCGCCTTGCAGCGTGGCAGGCCGTGCGAGGCCGTAGGAAGAACTCAGCTTTCAGCTCAGACAAGCTAAGGTCTCTGCCGTCACTGGAAAGTGACCCTGGGAGAGCTGTTTCACCCCCATGGGCCTCAGTTTCCTTGTCAGCAAAATGCCATGTTTATTATTGCAATAATGTTTGAGAAGCCCCTAGCACAGGGCCTGGGACATAAAGTTAATGCTGTTGTCAACATTCTCTGACAAAAAAGCATCTCATTTGATCCTCCCAAACCTTCTGAGGTCCTCAGAGCTGGAATCCTTGTTCCTGCTTCACAGATAAAGAGTTTCCTAAAAACCATTCACTTCTTAGTGATGAGTGTGAGTGTTTTGAAGGGACAGGCAGACCTGGGTCCCAGTCCCAGCTCCACCAGGTGATGTCATCCACTGATGACATCGTGCAGGTGATTTTACATCTGTGAACCTCAGTTTCCCCCTCTGTGCTGCAACATATCTGCCCGGTGGCCTGCGTGGAAAACACCCCTGGACATTGCAAGCTCTTAGGAGATTCTAGACACTAAACACAGTGCCTGTACTTCAGGGAACAGACTGGGGGACGTCAGAGTACCCAAGGATGTCCACAGAGGAGAGTGACACTGTAGGTTTAATCAAGAAAACAGACAACTTCCCCAAGCACCAGGGCGTTGGCCTTTCCCCTAACAATCTCATTTCTCTTCCTATGTCCCAGTTTGCCTCTTTCCCCCAGGGACAAGCACAGTGGCTCCTATCAGCGGGGCTGGGCTTGGGGAGAGGTCACATGACCAATGCGGTTGGAGGTACGACATCTCCACAAGACTCCAGCCCCCGAGGCCCTGTGGAGGGTTTGGGAGCTCCCAGAAATCTTGATCTCAAGCATCTAAGTTCATCGGAGCCTCCCAAATCTCAGGCACTCTAAAGCCAGGTTTGGCCTTAAAAAAAAGAAAGAAAGAAAACATAAGATCAAGGGGAAAGGATGTGGAAGAGCACTGAGCAGTGAGTCAGGAGACCATGCTCCAGCACCAGCCCTGCCTGGGTGACCTTGAACATGGCCTCAGCTTCCCCATCTGTACAACAGGAGGTTGGACTGGGTTAGTGTTTCTCAAAGTCTATTTCACAGAACATCAGTTCCGCCAGTGCCCCGCAGAACAAGAGTTCCAGGGTCCAGTAACCCTGGACAACACTGCATGCCTTGTCCTCTTTGGGTGATGCCCTTAGTATATTAAAGGCTCTGAGAAGTCCTGGAGAAAAGAAAACTCTTCAACCATTTTGCTAGACTATAATCCCCAAGCAAGGATTTTTGTCTGTTTTAGCTTTATTCACTGATGTGCTCCCAGGCCCTAGAACAATGGCATATAATAAGCATTCAATGAATGTTCGTTGGATCAATGAATAAGCGAACTTTCTTTAACTCAGCGGATCCCAAACTTATTTGCTCACAGAACCTTATTTTATTTCTCAGTGCACCCCTGACATCCCTGGAAGGTGGCCCTCTGAGGAACACGCTGACTGGAATTCTCAGACACGTGTGTGGGCCCAGCCAAGATCAGCCCAGCCTGGCTTGGATCAGTAGAACTTCTGAGCTATCCCAGGACTTCCCTGGTGGTCCAGTGGTTAAGACTTTACGCTTCCAATGCAGGGGGCGCTGATTCGATCCTTGCTGGTTCCTTTTTGTTTGTTTGTTTTGTAGCTTTATAAACGTAGTTTTATAAAACAGCAGGTTTATAAAATGTAATTTTTCATGGTTGCTCTGGTTTCCCTGTAGGCCATAAACAAAGGGACCCCACTGGTTTGGAGCCAGAGAGAAAAAAATCAAGAGGCAATGCCATGATGTTTGCTGCAGGATGTCTGTGTACTTTGAAACCAGCATTCCCAGGAAACCAGAAAAGTAACCAGAATTATCTTGGAGGTCTTCCAAACATCAGGAGACACTCCAGGTGCCCCATCTCTCACGTCTAAGTGCCTCATTCTGTGAAGCCGTGTCCCACCCTGCCCAGCAGAGTAGAAAATTAAGACACTCACCAGAAGGGTTGGACTCGGCAAATCCCCCACTGTTTCTTCCAAAAGGCCAAATGACTGATGGCTTTATTTTAATCATCTGTACCTTAGTTCACCTCTGGGAAACTTTCTGTGTATGGCTCAGAGTAGGAGCTCAGAAAATGTGTCAAGTGAAGGAAGGCACAAAAGAGTTGAACGCTGTGCCCTCCCCCAACTCCTCTCTCTCCCTCCCCCTCCCTCTCCCCACTGTTTTGTGACACCCTCTTTTTCTACCATTCTCACCTCTCCCTCCCTCTCAGGCACATGGAGAGACACGATGAGCCCCAGGCCCACAGCCGGCGCTTCCCCCATGCTTCTGGGAGCTAAACATGGCTCACTTTCCAAACCAAGACGCATCAGGCCTCACCCTGTGCCCGGCTGTGAGCTAAACGTAGGGGGCGAATTGGAACAGGACGCACCCCTGCCTCGGAAGAGCCCACAGTCTGACAGGAACACAGCTGTGGACAGATGACGACAACCCAGTGGTGAGGGGTCCTCAGTGGAGCCTCCAGGGCTGGGGCAGTGAGCAGCCCAGACCCAGTCCACGGGGGGAGCCAGCACGGGTAAATCATGCCTACCTGGTTCTTCCAGCTTAAGTAGGACCTCGTGAGAAAGAAGCCCTTCCCAGAGAAAGAAATACCATATTGCAAAGGTGCATTCCCAGGAAGTAGCCCAGCAATTCTGAGGGCTACCGGTGATCCAGGGAGGGGCCGGGAAGCGGGCGTGAGGAGAGGGGCGGCTGCAGGGGGTGAGCGGGGGGCTGAGCGTAGACAGGCTGACCTAGCTCCCACTAAGAGCCTTGAAAGAAAGAGCTTCTTCTATCCACAGTGAAATCC
This sequence comes from Physeter macrocephalus, assembly GCF_002837175.3. Lineage (NCBI taxonomy): Eukaryota > Metazoa > Chordata > Mammalia > Artiodactyla > Physeteridae > Physeter > Physeter macrocephalus. Next base: position 12,683 of record NW_021146082.1, read on the forward strand.
TAGGGAAGGACTCTGATTGACCCACTGGTTTATCGGCCCATCCCTGGGCCAGGGGAAGAGGCAGTGGTTTTCAAACTTGGCTACCTTCTAGAATCACCTGGGGCATTCTTTAAAATCCCAGTCCTCGGGGCTTCCCTGGTGGCGCAGTGGTTGGGAGTCCGCCTGCCGATGCAGGGGACGTGGGTTCGTGCCCCGGTCCGGGAAGATCCCACGTGCCGCGGAGCGGCTGGGCCCGTG
>NW_021146082.1:13057-21659 GCF_002837175.3 Physeter macrocephalus
GGCGCGCCCGGAGCCGGCGCCCCGCAGCGGGAGAGGCCGCAGCAGTGAGAGGCCCGCGTACCGCCAAAAAAAAAAAAAAAAAAAAAAAAAAAAAAAATCCCAGTGCTCAAGCCACCCCCAGACCAGTTAAATCCTAACGTCTAGGGATGCCCTACCCAAACCACATCAAGTAAGGAAGAGGCTGTTCCTCGAAGAAAGTTGTTGAGGGGCTGCTATCATCAAAGAAGGAAGGCTGGGTGGCCGGATGCCATCCCACCAGGAGACGGGTTCGGGAGCTGCTGTGGTGATCAGTTGAGGTGACGGTGAGACTGGGAGGTCAGGGATGGAGAAGGGTGCTGGCCTCGGTTTCCCATCCTGCCAGGAGGGGGCCTGGCCATCTCTTCCTGCCTGGGAGGCGGCTGGGGGAGCGGCTGTGGCCCACACCTGGCTCTACCGCAGTGTGGTGCACGCTCCCTTCACGCGGTGGCCTCAGTGTCCCTGCCACGAATAAGGCTCTTCCAGCAAAGGCAGCCTAGGACCCGCACTGGGTCCAGGCGGGCCCAGCCCCCTCCTTTTTGGAGCAGTACCCAGTCTCTGGAAGAAAGAAACACGCATGTCTGTCTCTTACCACCCCAGGGAGTGGCCCCACTAAAATCTTAGATGAATGGAAACAGACTATTTGGAAAAACAGGACAGTGAAATAACCCGGCAAAGGTTTTGGGGAAAAAAATTCAAAATTCTGCGTAACTGGAAGGTAATATTTATGCCAATCATTAACAGAACAGCAATAATAGGTCAAGGCACCCAGGTTTCCTTTAATAGGGGTGAAAAAGGATGAAATCCGTAAACTGCCAGGCCTAAGGGGGTGCTGGGCAGAGGGTCTGGCACTGCAGGTCTTGTCAACTTTGAGACACTGCAGGTTCCCATAAGGGCCCAGTCCTTATGGCACCAGCACTGGTATTTGGGGGAGTCCTGGAGTCTCTTGGCCGGGGCTTTCATAATCTTGCTGGACCAGAAGACAGATCCTTTTGCTTATGGGGAACAGCTGAGGGGTTGGGGGCCCTCTGCAGATGCAGATGGCGGCTGACACTGTTTGTTATTTAAATTAACCGTCAAGCATCTCATTTTAATCCACCTGAAGGGGCATCTCAGGCGTGTTGTGATTAGCCCGAGGGAAACTGGGCAGAGGAAGCCTGTGTTGTTGGAGCGTTTGTCTTGTTTCTATCTAACGAGACCTAACAAGGTCACCCGTGTGTGGAAATCAAGAAACACAAATGGCTGCTTGGAGGGAACTTGCAGAGAAAACAATTGCCATGGTGATGAGTTTATGTACAGGAAAAGGGGTGCATTGCAGCCAATGAGCTCCCCTCCCAGTCCGTCTGTCTGCATCGTAAACACTAATCATACCTTCCAGTTCGGCAACTCACACTTTATTTTTGTATCTTAATAAGTCTCGGCATTCAGATCGAGAGCCAGAATCTAGCGGCCTCACTGGTGTCCGTTATCAGAGCTCTCTGGACAGTAGACAGTGAGCTGAGGCTTTGCAGATTCACTATGGAAAGCCACAGACGTAATGCCGTCACCCACAGGGACCTAATGCATCAAAGGATGACCTTTCCGTTCCTTTGAGAGACATTACTCCTTCCAAGAAATACGTGCGTCTCCCCAGAATGACACAGGATACGACCTGCTCTTCAGAGATGCAAACTCATCCATTTGCTCATTATTCATTCATTTATTGATATATCTGTTTGACAACTAACTATGAGCACAGTCAACGAGGCAGGGCCAGTGGGGTGTGAGGATCCAGCAAGAAGTCAGGCAGGCTTGGTCCTTCCATCAGGACACCGACAGGTAAGGGGGGGAGCCTTAGAATGAACAAGTAATTACAACTGAGATGAACGTTGTGAAAGGCGAGCAAATCAACGGGCCGAGCAGGTAGCCTGGAGACAGGTGGTCAGGGTGTCCACCACTTTCCCCCTTCATACTCATCAATGTGTGGAGGTGCCATGCTGCTCTAAAGTGCAAGAAACTCAATGAAGCAAGCTTTTATTAGGCCCTGCTGTTTGCAATTGGTAGAAAGATAGATGACAAATAAATAATTTTCCATCTTCAAGAGGCTCACAATTTCCCAAGCTGAGCGAAACATGTGTCCGGGGCTCTGGGAGGAGAAAAGAAATGATGCCCAGCTCTTGAAGGAGAAAAGTGTGGGCTCAGCCACAACAGACAGGGTGGATCATGCTTTTGTATCAGTTTTGTTGTCTTTACGCTTTTATCAGACTCAGGTGTGGGGAGCAAAGGCCCTCATCTCCTCACCCCCAGCACATTCTCACCGTTGAACTGACCAGGACCCTGTCCACGGGTTCACATTTCTGTTTTTTAAATTTTTTTCCTCCTTCATCCCTGATGCCCACATCATCCCCCTTCCCCCATAGGCATCCTTACTGATATGGTTGATATATATTCTTAAGTATGTATGAATCCTTGGGACTTCCCTGGTGGTGCAGTGGTTAAGAGTCTGCCTGCCAATGCAGGGGACACAGGTTCGACCCCTGGGCCGGGAAGATCCCACATGCCGTGGAGCAACCAAGCCCGCGAGCCACACCTACTGAAGCCCGCGTGCCCTAGGGCCCATGCTCTGCAACAAGAGAAGCCACTGCAAAAAGAGAAGCCACTGCAACAAGAGAAGCCCACATGCAGCAACCAAGACCCAATGCAGCAAAAAAAATTTTTAAATAGATTAATTAATTAAAAAATATATATGTATGAATCCTTACAGAACATGTCATGCTGTTCTGTGTTTGTATATGCTTTTATTTAACGTGACTAATTCTATGCTAAAGCTCTCAGTCTGATTCTTTTTTTTCCACTCAGCACCAAAGTGTATTCAGTGGTATGTAATAGTTGCTTCTAACTGTGCACAGTATTCCATGGTGAGAATCCACTGTGTTTTTCTCATCCACTTCCCCAGGGATGGACACCTGGGTGACCTTCAAAATCCCTGACCCTCCAAACTCTGCAGCCGTGGCACTTTATGCGGGTTCCCTTTTGTCCTATGTGATGTCTCTGGGACAGACATCCAGGAGTGGTCTTGCTGGATAAGTAATTTCCTTAAACGTGGACAAATGGCTTTCCAAAGGCCAGGGCCCTGTAGCCCAAATGGCGGCTCTGTGTGGATCAGAGGAGGGCGCCCCCTCCAGGTAGATGCTGCCCCACTAACCTGCCTGCTGGCAGGAGGTATCTTGTGTGATTTGGAAGGGGATCTCCTTCCTCCAGGCACAGCCAGCCTTAGGCCATGGGCATGGCTTGTCCTGGTGCAGTGACTGGCCTTCGGGATGCCCTTGGTCTCTCAGCCAACTGCCCTTGTGTTGTGGTCCTCAGCGTTCCTGAGAATGGCTCCCAACTGCATCCCCTTCTCCCTGCATCCTTGGTGTCACCTACCTTTCTACGTGTCGCCCTTCTGAGGCTTAGAAGGTGGCTTCCGTGTGTCTTGTTTTCATTTGCATATCTTGGATTTTAGCACGTTTGTGCATCTCTTCATGAGCTTGTTGGCTATTTGTATTGAATTTACTGGGGGTTTTCCCCTATTGATCAGAAGGAGACTTTTGTACATTACAGGTAACAATCACTTTTTGTTTTAGACGTAATACAGACGAACTACGTAAGCCCAGCTTGGCATCTGCTTGCCTATTTTGTCTATGCTCTCCTCTGCCGAACAGAAGTCCTTAATTATGATACAGTCAAATTTAACAATGTTTCAGCTCATTGTGCCTTTTTGGTCTTGGTTAGGAAGTCTTTTCTGACCCCACCCCCCAAATCAGAAACCTATTATCCCAATTTTCTTCCACCCCCTTTAGAGTTTTAAGCTTATGTCTTTAACCTCTCTGGAGTCCAGCTTTTGTGTGGCGTAAGGCAGAATTAGCTTTCTTTTTCACCCTAGAGCAGGCCAGTTTTCCAAACTCTGTCCTTTCCCCATTGTCTTGTGGCACCTCTTTAGCAAAAACTGTGATCAAGTCTGTGCCACTACCTACCAACTTTTCTATATCTTTTACAGCAGTGTTCTTATCACTGTGGCTCTATGGTCTGTCTTAATAGCTGATACGGCAGGTCCACACTTTAAAAAATGGAAACAGGAAAAGGGCAGCCCCGGTAGATAATAGCACACAAGCCAAGACCTGAAACCTTCTGCCCTGACACTTCACTACCCCAGCTTCTTCTTACCCTTCAGATCTTGACCAAAATGTCACCTCCTCAGAGAAGTGGCCCTGTCCCCCTTATGTGAGAAGCCCTACCATAGCACCCTATCACTCCCCAACATAGCACCTTCCTCATTCCGTATGTAACACACACAACTTGCAATCTTGCTTATTTACAGTCTGTTTCCCTCACCAGTCAGCAAACTCTTCAAGGACAGAAACTCAGTCCATCTTAAGCGGCACCTAGTATTAATGTCAGGCTCACAACCAGACTTAGTGTGTATTGGGTGCTTAGGCTCTGTGCCAAGCACTTTATGTGTATTGGCTTATTTACTACCCTTGCACACACACACACACACACACACACACACACACACCAGCCTTATGCATTAGGAGCTATTATTATCTTCATTTTATATGTAAGGAAAGTGGGGAACAGAGAAGTTAAGCAACTTGCCTAAGACCACACAGCTGCAAAGTAGATGAGCCTGGCTTTGAACTCAAACAATCTGGCTCTAGAGTTCATGTTCATATCCACTGGCTAGACCACCTCTCTGTACACGACAGAGTGGTGTGCATGAACGGGAGAATGAATAAATGCAGGGGAGAAAGGGAAGGGTGGTCAGGTGATCACAACAGCATTAACAACCATACTTGATGCAGCTTCTTTTTCCCAGTTATTATGCTCCTACTGAGAGTTATTTTTTCTCTAAGATGATGATTTTCATAAATTATGGAAAATTCTTTGGCCATTGCTTTTTATGTTATGGCCTGGGGTGGAGCACAGGGGGGTGATGAATGGCTTTTAAAATTCTCTCACATTGAATTCTCAAAGACAAGACCGCATGTAGAATCTATAATTAATTATTATTCACACTTAATATAGTTAGATAATGTGAACACATACTTTCCATTAATTTATGTGGCTGATTCCTCATCATTTTCCCATAGGTATAGTTCACTGATTTCTCAAGTTATTAAAAATTAAAATTCATATTAGGGAGTTAGAGGAGCCTGGTGTCCCTATACCTATTTTTAGTCTAAAGTCACAAGCTAGGTAGGGGGAGTTCATTGTAACTGCTTCCTTTGGACAATTCTAAACTAAAATGAGTGGATGCATTTATTCTTTGATTTGTTAATTCCTTAAATATTGAGGCATGATGACCTTGACAGTCTTGGGCCACGTGTCTGGGGTCTCTGTCCCCAGTGTGCTGACCACCTCCTGGGCTTGCTACCTCCCGGCTAGCCAGCTAGGTCCAAGAGGACTGGGGATGAGGCTGCCTGGTCTTGCCTGGGGTGCAGGGCAGGAGGAGGTGACATCTCAGCTGGCCCATGAAGGAAGAGAAGGAGTTAGACATTGGAGAAGAGAGAGAAAGACATTCCAGGGCACAGAAACAGCACCTGCAAAGCATGGGAGGCAAAAAAAAAAAAAAAAAAAAGGCACAGCAGGTTCCAGAGGGCCAAATAGCTTGCAGGGGGAGTGTGAACAAGGGGTGGTGGTGAGGAGTGCAGGAGAGAGGTAGGGGCAGAAGCCTCATAAGCAGAGTATTGAAGAGAAAGAGAGCGGATTGTCCTTTCCAGAAGCCTCGACACAGGATTCTGAAGACTCGTAGTTATCACAGGACCTTAAATATCATTGAGACCAACTTATCCATTTTGAAGGCGAGGAAACAGGCCCACCTATTTAAAAATGAAAACAAGAACTTTTCAGATCAACTAAGTTCATTCCTGCCCAAATATTTGGGGTTAATACTGTCTGTATGGCAAGGGCGTTTACATTCCAACTCCGGGACACAACTCTTATAGGGGACTTGAGAGCACGTGTGACTTTGTGGAAAGCAGCCCAGGACCCTTCCCAATGCCCGTGCTACCAGGAAGCTCTGCAGGCAGAACTTTTCAGATCAGAAAATCACAGGTGATGCACTGGTAACAACATAACCAGAGCCACCCCTGATTTGCATATTCTGCATAACTTTGCATAAAGCATTGACAAGTCTCAGAGCCTGTAATATAAAACTAATTAGAGCAGCATCTTGCCCTGGTATCCAGACTTCACATCTAGGAGAAGGGGAGGGGTTATCTTTGCCCTCCTAACCACTCACTCAAGCGTAGCTATGGGGGCTGGTTTAGGATACTGAAGCGAGAAGGTGGGTTTGAATCCCTACTCGACTACTTCCTACTGTGTAACCTTGGACAAATCATCTCACCCTCTGAAACTCAGTAAGAAGGAGCCACCAATCCCAGATATACAGAGTGGGCAGAGTCACATGCATTTGTGTGCCCAACATGCCTGCCACAATGTCCAACACATATTCAACACTCAGCAAATATTTAGGCACATGAGTCTGATCCAAGTGCAGCAAAATTTCCTGCTAATATTCAATGCCAAAAAATTTTTATCTCACTTCTGAACTGATTCCTTGCCTAAATCTCACAGAACAGGAAAATTTATCCCTTAAACAGAAGGGAAAGCCCAGGTCCCCAGAAAATGACTTTCCACCAAGGAGGTCATGGCATCAGACAACATTTGCACTGAATATAAAAATCTAACCCAATGAGAAAACTGAAGCCCAGCAGAGGGAAGTGAAAATCAAAGGCTAGGACCCAGGTTTCCCAACTTTCTGCTGGAGTTCCTGCGACTGCCCCCTATGGACCTGGATTTAGGACATTTCCTCCTCTTTCGACAGAGTCCTCGGGATGCCAGCCCTGTACGGATAAATCTGGCTGGAGTTTCCAAAGATCAATGCTGCTTTCGATAGTCTCTCCCTGCGGCAAGCTCACGACATATTTTTTCACAAGTAATAATTAGCGACAGAAATATCTGACCTACTTACAACTCCACAAATACACACATTTGGCGGCTTCCACATCAGCTCTGAGGCCATCATAAGCAGCCTGTTTGGGAATATCTTTTTTTAAACTGGTTAAATGACAATTTTGCAGAGGGCAGTTTGGGATGCTAATTTTTGCCCACCTTACCTTGCAAGGCTGGCACTGCCCCCCTACAACCAACCTCCTCCCCATCGAGGTGGCATTCAGACCCCAAAGCTGGTGATTATTTTTATATTCTGTTCCCAACAGCAGAGGGGGATTGAGTTTCTATCTTCGGAAAGACAGATTATGCATAGGTCTTTCCAGATTTCTAAAGCAATTTAGGTAATGAGGTTTTGGTTTTGGTTTTGGTTTTTAATGCTAAACCAAAAAGGAATAGTTTAGTAAATGTCCAATTGCATGATATTAGTTCCACCCTTGCATTTCCTAAACACAGCCCTTGAAGGTTTACTCCGAGCCTTTTCCTCCACCTTCTCCTCCACCGGGAGAAGGCCCCTCCCTTTCCTTGGCCCTCATATGATTTCCTAGATTCTAAAACGTTCTTAACAAAATTGAACTAGATGGGATGTGTGGTCCTGGGACAGGCCAAGGGCATAGCTGAAGGACCTCGGTCAGAAGCCTGGGACATTCTGGAGCTGCCCGGCTGGAGCCTTGGGCCCTTCTGACTGCCCTTCCCCGAAGCCCGGCACCACCAACTGTTGGAACTGGGTCTCAAGGTGACATTTGTGTAGTGCTGCCCTCTAGTGGAAGCATGGTTCAGGTTTGTGGTGGTAGTGTGGGCTCATTTGTTAAGTTTTGCCAGCACTGAATGAGTTACGGACTGCTGGGCCCTGGGGACACAGTGAATGAGATCTGTTCCCCACAGGACAGTGTAAGAAGGGATGCCAGAGTGTCTGAAGCTAAATCGGATCCAGGATATGTGTAAGGAATGACTGGATGAAAGAACGTAGCACACTGGGCTTCCCTGGTGGCACAGTGGTTGAGGGTCCGCCTGCCAATGCAGGGGACACGGGTTCGTGCCCGGTCCGCGAAGATCCCACGTGCCGCGGAGCGGATGGCCCCGTGAGCCATGGCCGCTGGGCCTGCGCGTCCGGAGCCTGTGCTCCGCAACGGGAGAGGCCACAGCAGTGAGAGGCCCGCGTACCGCAAAAAAAAAAAAAAAAAAAAAAAGAACGCAGCGCATGGTGGGAGTTGGGGGACCTCATCTGTCAGGAACCTCAGAGCTGGGTTCCTACAGGAGATGTATCTGAGTCCTATCTTATTAGTCAGCTCCAGGTAGAGATGGGGTGGGGAGGGTAAGGCCATTGCCACCAAGGGAGCAGCTTGTGTAAAGGCACAGGGTCTGTGGAGAGCATGGAGGGCTCAGGAAGCCACATGAAGTTCAAGGGCAGTGAAGGGAACCAAGGCTTGAGAGGAGGCCATGAGGAGATTGGGGAGAACTGTGAAGCCTATTATGGAACTCGGACTCTAACAGGAGGGCAATGGGGAGTGGAGCAATTGCGTTAAGAAGGGAGTCACATGATTCAGTCTGGGTTGTTGTTTTTTTTTTTTTTTTTTTTTTTTTTTTTTGCGGTACGCGGGCCTCTCACTGTTGT
>NW_021146082.1:21789-37560 GCF_002837175.3 Physeter macrocephalus
AGACGCGCAGGCTCAGCGGCCATGGCTCACGGGCCCAGCCGCTCCGCGGCAAGCGGGATCCTCCCGGACCGGGGCACGAACCCGTGTCCCCTGCATCGGCAGGCGGGCTCTCAACCATTGCGCCACCAGGGAAGCCCGAAGCCCACAGTCTGGGTTTTTAAAAGACCACTTTATAGGTTCCCAGTGCAAACAAGCATCTGGATGAGAAAGACAGGAAGACGCTTCACAGCTTTCCTACCCTCTATTCCCCGACCCAAGGCCTGTGCCAACCAGGACTCTGGTAGCTGTCCTCTCTTACCTTCAGACGTTGTGCAGAAGCTGAAGAAAGAGGACAGGGTTGGCAACGATGCGGTGCTTCCCAGGGGACGAGTCCTGTGCGGGGCAGCAATGGGAGGCCTGAGAAAGTGCCCGTGGCAGTGGGGGTCAGTTGGAGGACAGGGACAATTCTGCCATCCAACATCGCTCAGGATGATAGAGAAGCAGACAACAGAAGGGAGAAGAAGTCACAAAGAAACTATGTGAAAATTCGCTAGAAACAAGAAATTTGTGTGGAATTAAAGAAACCTCAGCTAAAACTGGAGTCGGGACAGGCCTGGGAGCTCTCACCCTGCAGTCATGCTTTGTCATTTACTCCAAACAAGAAGCCACCTATGCCTACACCTCCCACAGGAAGGTGTTGCCTACTTTTCCACCAGCAGGAAGAAGAAAGCGCCTCTCTGCCCAAAGGTAGCCCAGCCAATCAGAGACCATAGTAGTCCAACCAATGAGAAACCTCCATACTATGGACTCTCAGTTTCCTCCAATGGAAACTTTGGTTATTACAAAGTTATTAATAACTTTGGTTATTATTGCCTCTCAACTCTCCCCTTTTCCCCATAAAAGCAAGTTCCCTGCCGTGTTCGCTGGATTTGCCTGTGGTCCGCCATAGTTCACACCTCCCAGTTTACAATTCCTCTGGCTATTCCTGAATAAACTCCCAATTGTTTGTAAAATAACTGGCTAGGATATTATTAAAGTTGACAGCTGGTATCTGCAAACATCAACTGGCCCTCCTGCTGAAGGCCTGGAGGAGTAGATCACCAACCCAGTAAAAAGAGAGCAGATCTGTTTTCTGGCTTCACTTGAGGGTAAGCAAAAAGGAAAAAAAACCAAAAAACCCCAACATGAAAGTCATGAAAAAGACAATTGTACAGGAGATATGGGGCAGTGTCCAGGAGGTGAATAAACCTCCAAAAATGACCCACTGCAAGTCATTTCAGACATCTTCCTAGAGCCTAAGAAGGCCTGGAGCCTGCAGAAAGCAACAAGATGAGATGCAGAGGAGGTGGGTGAGACAAGGGAGTCGGCAAGGAAACTAGAAACACAATGGCAGGACCCAAGCCATACTGGTGGCAGTGAACATTGGAATTGATGCCACAGCTAGTCGAATTGGTGGTTCAGAGAAGAACACAGAAGAAAAAGACGAGTAAATAAAAATTACAATTGATAATATGATCATTTTAGAAAAATGGGGAAGAAGAGAAAGCAGACAAATGAAAAAAAATGGTGTTCATGAGTGAGAAGCCAGAACAAATGAAACAAACTCTAGAATTAAAGAAGCAACACAAAGAAAGTCTTCTAAGCTGCAAAAAGAACTGTGTGTACAGAGCAAAAGCACCCAGGACGTTGTAAGCAATGCTACGGCAAAATTTTCAAAGTAGGGAAAAAAAAAAAAAAAGAGAGAAATCCTAGAAAGTATCCAGGTAGAAAAGGCAACTTCGTAATGGGGACCAGGGGGAATGGGATGGAGACCAAACAGAATTGTCTATGCAAGTCTAAATGTCCAAATAATAGGCACTAACAAGTACCCAGACGGTGCTGCACTATAGACCTTGTTCTGTTCATTATTTTTCACTTAACCCTGTTTTAGAGATCCATTCCAACGTGCTGTCCGTCCATCTCCTTGGTTGCTGCTGTTTGCCAGTGGCATCCCAGAACAGGTTTCCTCCATGTTGCCTCATTCCTTCTCATAGGGATGGACACCTGCAGTGCTTCCTATTTCCCATTTCTCCCAAAGCGTACTCTCCTGGATGAGATTTTCTCCAGGCTATAAATCAAGGAGTGGGGTTGCTGGTTTTAGATTGTTCTCCAGAATGGCCGTTCTATTTGTAAGGATAGCCCTGCACTGCTGATGCATCGTGGCTGTTTCCCACATTTGCTCCTACACTTGGTACCATTCAACTTGCTATGTTGCTCATCCGACGGGTAGTATTGTTGCTGTTTTTTAAAATTTATTGAAGTATAGTTGATTTACAATGTTGTGCCAGTCTCTGCTGTATGGCAAAGTGACTTGTTTTAATGCGCACTTCTTGGACTTCAAATGAATCTGAGCGCTCCTTCATACATTTATTTGTGAGCGATCCAGTTTCTCTACTGGAGAATCGCCGGGCCATCTCTGACTGGTTCGAGAATTGAAGTGGCCGCAGTCAGTCCTTTCAACCCAGCCACCTCTTACATTTGCCTGGGATGCAGTCTTCCCATAACCCGTGTCTGCCGCTTTCCTGATGCCCGCCTCTTGTGGAAAGGCCAGGACACAGCAGGAGTCACCAACTCAGAGTCGCGTGGGGGGCCGGATGACATAAATGACTCCAGGAAACCCGCGTAAGACAGGAACACCCAGGGCATGGTTGGTCCTTGGCTTAAAAAAGACAACCACACAGTTGGTCCAAAGTACGTTTCTCAGAGACAGGGTAATTCAGTCTTAAATTGTATCCAGCGTAGACACCTAGAGGAGTCCCCACTCCAGGCGTGTGTATACCTGCAGGTAAAGCGATTATGAGCACTTTTTTTTGTTTACCTGTACTTTCAAAATTGTCTGTAATAAACCTGAATTACCTGTGTAATTTTTAAGAATTGAAAAAATAAAAATATTTTATTCAGGGTATACATCAAAGTGTCCTGCCTTCTTGCTCACTTGTTTTAGGTGGATTCATATGTGTCACCTCCTCAGAAAGGCCTCTTTTAGGCCATGTACCTAAAACTGTGCCCTTGTCACTCTCTGTCCCCTCACCCTGCTATATTTTTCTTCCTGTCCTCATCATTACCTAGCAGGATTTCACACATCTCTGTTGATCTGTTTACTCTCTGTCTCCCCTTCTGCAATGTAAGCCCCATGAAGGCAGGAATTCTGTCTGCATCATTCATGACTCTATCCCGGCACCTTGGAACTGGTGCATAATGGGTGTTCAAATAACATTTTTAAGTTAATTCTTGGCCAAATATCAGAGAAGATGCCCTTCTTCTTGCCAGACTTTAAAAAGACCTAAACGCTTCTCTTTAAAGGTAGCGAGAGACAGTTCAGAACTCCGAGAGAAAGACGTCAGTTGAAAGGGGTTTTCCACAAAGTTCCTTCTATTACCTACTCAGAATCATATCAAATAGTCATCAGATGTTGCCAGCACTGAGTTCTCAGCCCCCCACTGGGGAGGTTTCTCTCACTGTTTCAAACGTTCACTTGCAAAGATCACCCCTCCCCCATTACAGCTTAAGTGCCCCCTCTTCCATGGAGGTGACAGACATAGGTCACATCCAATAAATTTTGCCTTTGGGGAGCATTTAGAGATGAGCATTTATTTCTGATAAAAATATCAGAAAGCAAGTAATAACTTAGAGCAAGATAAAAAGATCGTGAAAAAATCTCAGGCTTTTGTTCTCCCTCCTTGTTAAAACTTGGATAATTTGTCTCTTGGGGTGGGTAACAGTTTATCGAGCCCATCTTTTCCCCCTTCCTTCCTTTCCCCTCCCTCCCCTGCTCACCCAGCACTTGTCTGTTCCAGAGGCCACTTGAGGTCCCCAGATCCGGAGATGAGCACAACAGTCTCTGCCCCCAAAGGGCTCACAGAGCAGCTGGGGGAGATGGGGTGTGGGGTGCCCTAAGCAGAGGGAAGAGCACCCTGGAGGCCTGGAGGTGAGGGGTCATGAAGAGTATTAGAGGGTAACAGTGAGAGTTGGGTCATCACCCTGCTCCAGGCTCCACTAATCACCCACAGCAATTGGCAAAAGCAAGTGCTCCAGGGTGGGCAAGGCTCTGGGGTAGCTAAGAGTTTCCCAGGACTGGGTCTCGGGGCTTCATAGGGACTGGAACCAGGGAAAGGCCTGAACCTCCTATCTGCTGCTATCTAAGAAGTGGCCACAAGGTGGCAGCAGAGGATCATTGGGGTCACCCATTCGGGTCTGAGTCCACAGATACCCGAGGAACCCTAGCATGGCGCTGTGGCCAGAGGGGGTCAGAGTCAGGGTGTCAGAAGTGCATGTGTATGTGCCTGTGTGTGCGCGTGTGCACATATGTATACGTACAATGTCTGTGTATATATCCTGTGTGTGTGTGCTCACGTATGCATTGTGTGCACCTGTGTGCATCTGTGTACACGTGTGTATACGTATGTGTGGGTGTGTGTATGTATATGAGTTCTTGTGTGTGTGGGCACACGTGTATATGTCTGTGTGTGTATATGTGCGTGTGTGCCTGGTCACATATTTGAAGACTTTTTTTAGCAAAGGATCCTAAGTCCGTCTAGCAAGAATCCCCCTACCCTTGACATCCAAGTCCTTGGCCTTCCTTTAGCAGAATCCTGTTAGGCCAGTTTAGCAAGCACGTCCCTACCCTTGAAGCCTGCTCTTAGTAATTTTCTGTCCACCGACCCCTCATTCTTCTCCTTGCTTAGGAGTCCCCAGCTGTCTTTGCTGCACTCCGAGTTGGGCTCAGTCTCTCTCCCCTACTGCAACAGTCTTGAACAAAGTCTTTACCATTTTAACAAGTGTCAGAATAATTTTTGTTTAATAAAGCAAGAGCAAAGAGTAGAGTGAGTGGGGGGAAACTGGAGGAAAGGAAGTCAGAGAGGTGGGAGGAGGGGGGCAGGCCAGGTCATCCCAAAACTCACCTTGGCTTCAGCCTCTGTGAGCCCTTCATCTCTCTCCCCTGCTGTCCCTGCCCTTCTCACCTGGACTCCTGCAAGAGGCCCCACCTGGTCTCCCTCTTTCAGGGAGACCCCCAGCCCACCCTCCACTCTGCAGCCAGAGGCTCCTCCAAACCCCAGACCTGACCCCGTCCTTCCCCTTGAGGGCCAACAGGCGGTCCAGCTGCTTGGCCTGGCGGGCAAGCCCTGAAGCTCAGAGCCCGTGGGCGGCTTCATGCTTCCTCCCTCCGAGGTTCAGCTCACCCCATTCTCTCTTGGAAATGTACATCTGAGTCCTACTCAATTTTCTAGGCCCAGCCCAGCCCTCACCTCCTCCAAGAAGCCTTCCCTGTTCTCTGCACCTGAACTCCTTACCTCATAGCTAAGCAGGGTTGGTTCTGCTCCCAGAGCCAGCCCATCAGGCTCCCTGAGAGCAGGGACCATCCGCGACACCCTCTCTTCCCCACTCTCTCGTGGGTCGTGGGTCAAGGGGCTACTCAGCCATCTTGGATGTTTTGGAGACAGAGGACGGGCCAGGATGGGCTCTTCTGATCCTTCTTGGCTGGGGTGGGAGGAGAGGGTGGCACTGGGTTTGCGGTCACCATCACTGAAGCCCTGGATGTCAAAACTCTCAGAGTTTGTGTAGCACAGTGTTAAGAAGATGGGCTCTGGAGCCAAAGTGCCTGGGTTCAAGTCCTGGTTCTGTCATTTAGCAGCTAAGTGACCTTGGGCAAATTATCTAGCCTCTCTGTGCCTTGTTTCCCCATCTGCAAAATGGGATAACAAGAGGGTTGTTGTGAGAATAAACCAAATTAACACATATGTAAAGAACACTGACTTCGGCACATGGCAGGGAGTTAGGGTTATGCAATTATGAGCTATGATCGTTACAACTGGGTTCAAATCCAGCAGCATCTCTGTGACCTTGGACAAGTCAGTTAACATCTGGGCCACCAACGTGCTGTCCACATACACACACAAACACACGCACGTATATGCACACGTGTACATAAACACAAACACATACATGCGTACACGTGTACACCCACACAGTTCTGTGTGTTTATTTATTTACTGTCTTCCTTCCCCATCACAGACCTAAATGTAAGCTCCGTGAGGGAAGAAAGTTCAGCAGTGAGGCACCAGCTCTTAGCAAAGTGCCTGGCAGATAATAGGTACTCAATAAATATTTTTCAAATAAACGAACAGGCCTCCATCTCACAAGGCTGCTATTAGGAATGCACACAAGGCAGGGAAAGCACCCAGGCAGTTTCCTCCACAGAGGGGAGGGTCTGGGACTGTAATCTTAGAGGTGGACACCAGGGTGCAGCACAGGACCAAGTCACTTAGGCCAGGTTTAACCCTTGCCAAGGGAGCTGGAAGACAGGGACCCTCCTGCAACTCCTGGGAGGGGTGGGCTGGGCACCTTGAAACACCACCCTCCATCCCTCCATGCCCAGGCTGCCAGGGAGGCTCTCACAGGTCAGATCCACACACATCACTCATTCCTTAGCCAAACCGATTGAATCACAGATTGTCACTTTCATAGAGCTCAGAGCCTAGTGGGGAGGCAGTCTATGAACAAGTAATTAATTACTTTAATTAAAGTAATTAAAGCAAACAAGTGTGTGCTCTAAGGCTGTGAGCATGAAACACAATGCATGGAACACAGTGACCCTGTGTTTCAGGCTGAGATGTGACGGCCGAGCAAGAGTTAAGCAGATGTCAAGGGAAGGAGATGGTGAGAGCTCTCAAGGCAAAAGGAATAACCTGCGCAAAGACCCTTAGGCAGGAATCCATTTAATCTTTGGCCCAAAGAAAGGAAGAGACTCCCTGAGATCACACAATGAAAAGCAGAGCCAGGGCTGGAGCCCAGGCTTTCTGGCTCTCCGTCCAAGGCTCCTTCCCTCATCCCTGGTTTCCCTTCCAATAAGCTTCATCGCTGTTGCAGCTGCAGCAGCAGCTGTGCTGGAAGCAGAGGAATTTTGGCCCTGATACTGCCTGACCCAACTTCCCCAGTATACGAGCTGATAAAAGATTTTAATTCTGATGTCTAGACTAAGACAATGACCAAATGTCCTGCGGCAGATAGGGCTGATAAGAGCCTATATTTGGGGAAACGAGGCTGCCCTCTCGTGATCATGTTTCAGGGGCCCTCGGCCAGGGCAAAGGGACTCCTGGGGGCTGCAGAACTGAGCTTGGAGGCTTCTAACAGGGTAAGAACACTGGCTGGGAGTCAGAGACGCTTGGGAATGTCCAGTTAAGACTGACCTTCCTCTAGATGAACATTCCAGGGAGACTGAGCTGGGGACAGGGCAAACCAGTTTCATCAGAAGGGACAGATAAGGTTGTACTGGAAACAAAACAACTCCTACATCCAAGAGGCTTAAAACCACAAGATGTATTTCTTGCTCATACAGAGTCCACCATAGGTGCAGGAGGACCTCAAGCTGGCTCAGCGTGGCCCCGGCATTTCAACATGGGAAGAGAGCACAGGGAAAGAGGAGTGTCTGCAATTAAATGCCGCCACCTGGTGGTCACAGTGAGGCACGTGGCAAGGCCCAACCTCCAGCTGGCGGTTCTACGCAATCATCCCATGTGATCTGCTCTGAGCAGCACTCAGGTCCGCTGCCCACCATGGCATGGGCAGTCAGAGACACCTGCGAAGCCACCATGGGGCCAGCCGTCACTCAGCTGAGCATCCCAAAAAGGCCATGGACAACCTGCCATGGGCAGTCACGTCATTTACTGAGCTCTTGCTATCAGCCGGGTGCTCCCTGGACACTATGATAACATTTAATCGCCATGACGATGCTGCAGGTAGGTACCAATATCCGCCCCCCATTTTACAGATGAGGAAACTGAGGCACAGGCAGGTTTAAGCAATTTGGCCAAGGCCACACAGTACGTAAATGCCAGAGTAACACTTCACACCCAGTCGTCTAACCTTTGAAAAGGGGGATCTAAAAAGAGAGAAAAAGGGATTTTATGAGGAGCAGCTTCCATAATAAGTGAGATTTTGAGTGGTGGATGGGTGAAGAGGATATTTAAGACATTTTTCTGTCATGTAAGTCCTGCCTTTATGTCTCTTAGAGAGATTTCAGTAAAGATGTATGGTTTTTTGGTGACTTTCTTCTTTTATGATTATTTGCATTTTTTTAATTTCGTAATGTTTCTAACCACTGAATAGTTGCAAGCATACCCTTCATGGAGACCCACCGACTATTAACATCTTGCCATGCCCAGGTCACCTCTCTCTCCTCCTCCTCCTCCTCTGTCTCTGTCTCTGTCTCTCTCTTTCTCTCCCTCTCCGTAGACACACACATCTCATGTTTGCCAAACCATCCAAAGGTAAGATGGGGCCTCATGATACTTTATCCCCAAACCCTTCACCATGCCTCTCCCAGGAACAAGGGCACACTTCTACGCAACCCCACACCAAAGATAATCAACACTCTTTAGGCAAATCACCCAACACAACATCCACACTCCCATTTGTTTATTTTTCCCGATCCAGGATCCAGTGAAGTGTCATGTGCGGCATTTGGCAGTTACGTCTCCCCAACTCCGTTCCTCATGGTACTAGACCCTTTGAGGAACCCTGGCCAGATGTCCTGCAGAGTGTCCCACGAGGCTCCCACGTCAGCTTCAGGCCAAATGTTTCCATCAGGGGCGGCACAGGCCATCAGCCCATCTCACCACGGCCGGCGCCCAGCCTGAGGGCCCCGTGGAGATGGTGACAGCCAGGCCCCTCCAGCATCAAAACACGCTCCCCTCTATCATTAACAAGTAATCTTTGGGGGGACGCTTCAAGACTGTAAATATCCTGTTCCCCAACAACTTTCACCCTGTGCTCTTAGCATGCCTCCATGGTTCCTGCCTGCCTCGCTTACTACATTGGAGGTTACACTATGTTAATTTCCTAATTCTTCAAGCAGAGAGAGCAGGCCTGGTCCTTTTGGATGTGGTGCCATCTGAGCCGGTCCCAGGCCACCCAGTGCTTTCCAGGTCACACTGAACAGCAGGAGGAAGGAGGGTAGGCAGGCTGCTGCAGGGGAGGAGGCTGGCGCCAGCCCCAACTTCATCCCCAACTGGCCGTGAGGCCCAGGGGTGGCCCTAGGACCAGCAGCATCTCTCACCTGGGAGATTACTGGAAACTCGGGTCTCTGAGTCAGAATTTGCATTCCAGCAAGGCCCCTAGGGGATCCGTGTGCCTGTGGATGTCTGCGGAGCTCAGTCTCTTGGAGCTTCAGCCTTTCCAGGTGAGAGCAGCGCTGCTCAAGTCTGGCCTTTTCAGAAAAGCCAAGTCTAATACCTGCCTGTGCAAGACGGTGATGATGGCAATGATGATGATGACGGTGACAACAACTACCGTATTTCTTTTTTTGTTAATCAACAAATGTCTGAGCTCATTTCTAAGGAACGGAAATGAGCTCAGCTAATTAAACAAGACTTCTGAACGGCATGTTTATAATAAATAAGAAGAGTGGAGGACCTCCTTGGTGGCGCAGTGGTTAAGAATCCGCCTGCCAATGCAGGGGACACGTGTTCGAGCCCTGGTCTGGGAAGATCCCACATGCCGCGGAGCAACTAAGCCCGTGCGCCACAACTACTGAGCCCGCGTGCCACAACTACTGAAGCCCGCGCACCTAGAGCCCGTGCCCTGCAACGAGAGAAGCCCGCGCACCACAAGGAAGAGTAGCCCCGACTTGCCGCAGCTGGAGAGGGCCTGCGCACAGCAACGAAGACCCAACGCAGCCAAATATAAAAAGAAATAAATAATATTTTTAAAAATATATTTTTTTAAAAAGAGTGGAATTTGATGGAGGAAGGGCTCTGAGGGGTATTAATCAGAAATTCCATCGGTTGGGTTGACTTGGGCGGTCCCAGGGCCACATAGTTTCTCCCTCAAGTTCCTCTTCTACAGAAGGAGAGTGGGACACGCACCAGCAGGAGGGCGGGGAGACGGACAGAGCCAGGCAAGGCAAAGCCCGCCATTGCCTTGAAGTCTCCTCAGCTTGTGTTTTATCTTCAAAAAGCGAGCCAAATTCTCCTTCTGTTCCATAATATATCCGTGTTTGTTTCAACAGGTTAAAAATGTTTTAAATTGCCATCAACAGAGAATATCCTTCCTATCCTACTGATCCCACGGCCTTGTCCCCCTCTCCCTGGTCCAGCCCCAGGACCCAGCGGTTTGTGAAGGGTGTGAAGCAGGCAACTTAAGGTGACCTGCACACCTGCCTGAGGACCCACCCACGACTGCAGAAGGGAGCGGAGAGGCTCAGATTTGTCCAGTATCACTGCTGGCTGAGGCGATGTCACTCCGCACAGCCCTCACCTATGTCCAGTGCTTTTGTCTGCAAAGGTTTCACTTCTAACCCCACCCCCCGCATTGGTTGTTTGTTTTGTTTTGTTTTTTTTGTGGTACGCGGGCCTCTCACAGTTGTGGCCTCTCCCGTTGCGGAGCACAGGCTCCGGACGCGCAGGCTCAGCGGCCATGGCTCACGGGCCCAGTCGCTCCGCGGCATGTGGGATCTTCCCGGACCGGGGCACGAACCCGCGTCCCCTGCATCGGCAGGCGGACTCTCAACCACTGCGCCACCAGGGAAGCCCTGCATTGGGTTTTATACAAACCCTGTAGGCCCTGCTGGTCAGGGATTATGACCATCCCCATTCTACGGATGAGGAAACTAAGACCGGAGAAGAAAAACAACCCACCCAAGATTACCCAGCAAGTAACTGGCAGAAATGTTTCACAGACGCAGATGTCCTGACTTCCAGACCACTGAGTCTTCCTGCTGGCCTGTCCCTGGAGTCTGGGCCCTTCCCCCATGAGGGTCCATCAGAAGAGCTGGCAGCGCCAGGAGCCCCTCTGATGTTGCCAGGGGCAGAGAGAGGCCAGCTCCCACCTGCTTGGGCGAGGCAGCCACAGCCTCAGGGTAGGGGCGCTTCTGCAATACGAGCCAGGTGAGCAGACGGGGAGGCCCTCAGAACAAGGCAGCAGCAGAGGGGCGCATTTCCAGGGCCTACTGGATCTCCCCAGGCTCGGGAGCAGCCTGTGTACGGCTGCGAGGGGCGGGGAGGGCAGGCAAGACCTTGATAAGGAGTCAGGTCTCAGCCCAGGTGGGAGACGCTTTCTCACAGTCGGGGCTAACCTTGCCCAAGGAAGCCAGGAGCTATCCCAGCAGAGGCTGGCTGACCTCACTCTCCAAAGGGGATGCTGAGGAGGTCCTTGGGCCAGGCACCGTGCCGAGGCTCTGAAGCCCCTTCTGATAGGAAGGTGAAGCCAGCTTCAATGCTGTGGCTCTTACCATCATTTTCAGCTTTTCCATGATGGGTGGTAGAGGACCCCAGAGCTGCTGTCCCCATGTGGTCTGGCAGAAGGTAGTGGGTCTCCTGAGGAGGAGATGACCACAGAACTAGAAACCAAGAAACCTCCAACCAACCCCACAGCGTTGCTTCACAGATGCTGTGTGTCATTGAGCAAGTCGCTTCACCACTCTGAACTCTCAATTCCCTTCCAGGCAGTGAGAATACTGCTCTTCCTATCTCAAAGCACTGATTTTTTTGGAAGCTCACGAGAAATGAACAAGGGGCCAGATTTCCAAAATATACTCTCTGCTGCACAGAAGACCTTAGTTTACTCTTATCCCATTTTTCTGATGGAAAAAACTGAGGCCCAGAGAGGAGAAGCAGCTTGCTCAAGTTCACACAGCACATCAGAGACATTCTCAGGGCTTGAACCCAGGGTTCCCATTCCCAGTTCAGAGCTGTCTTTCTCAAAAGACCCCAGGAACTGGGTCACTGAAGTAAGGCAAACACTCCTTCCCCTGGGGAGATGGGTCCGTTTGCCAGTAAGTGGTTAAGGAGCCCATTGTGGTCTTGGAGCAGGAGTTCACCTGACCAAACATGTGGACACTGGCTATCTTCCCCTTCCTAGAAGGTCAGGGGTGTCTCTTGTGTCGCTCAGGCCACACAAGAAAGATGCCCACGAGTCCCTTGCCACTGGAAGGCTGGGGATCCCAATCACCACCCTAATTTGTATAGCATGTCAGAGTTCACAAAAGACTAGGTGACCTGGGGTAAATCCCTGCCCTGGACCTCAGTTTCCCCATCCGTAAGACACACCAGAGGTCGGGCTCCCTCTCCAATTACCTTTGCCTTAGAACCCAAAAATGAAGGCTTGATTTTGTTCTCAAACCGAACAGATTAAAATATTCGGCTCTGGGTTTCCCCGGTGGCGCAGTGGTTAAGAATCTGCCTGCCGATGCAGGGGACACGGGTTCGAGCCCTGGTCTGGGAAGATCCCACATGTCGCGGAGCAACTAAGCCCGTGAGCCACAACTGCTGAGCCTGCGCGTCTGGAGCCTGTGCTCCGTAACAAAAGAGGCCGCGATAGTGAGAGGCCCGCGCACCGCGATGAAGAGCGGCCCCCGCTCGCCGCAACCGGAGAAACCCCTCGCACAGAAAAGAAGACCCAACACAGCCAAAAATAAATTAATTAATTAAAAAAAAATATTCGGCTCTGAGGCAGCTTCCTTCTGAGCCCAGCCCTCACCCAGCGCTAGCATCCCAGCATCCTCCCAGGCCCGAAGGCTCCTCTGGCCGTGGTCCAGAAGCGGCCCGGGCACATCTGCTTCCACTCAGTGTCCTCCGCCTGCCACCCTGCCGAGGACTTGGCCCATGGCTTCATGGCTCTCAGGGACTGGAGAGACGGTGGGACCCAATTAAGGAAGAGACAAAGGCCCCGACAGGGCGGCCCTTCCAGTTCCCACAGGGCCCTCCCTGCCCTGGAGCAGCAGCCAGACCCAGGGGCCAGCTGGGCGGTAGCTGAGTGACCAGAGGGTCAGCTAGTGGGGAAGAGGAGATGCTAAGAGGCCTTGGGTGGTTTACTCAGACACAGACCCTGCAGGGGCTAAGGGGCGGGGAGGGAGGGCAAGAGCCAGAGGTCTGGTCCAGGCCCTGGCTGCTGGAGGGGAGACAGAGGGGCAGCTGGGGCCTGGTGGTGGACGAGGTCACTGGCTCCAGCGATAGACAGACCTGAATTCAAATCTGTACTTTGCAACCTCAGGCACACTCTGACGTGCTCTGGTTCCCCATCTGTCAAATGGGTCTGAAATGTTACCAGCCACACAGTCATTGTGAGACTTGAATGAGCCAAGCTATGCAAAGTATCTTACACACTGTACATGCCAAGGAAACTGTAGTTACTATTTTACTACTATTATAGTAGCCCCCCTGCCCTTATCTGCAGGGGATAGGTTCCAAGACCCTAGTGGATGCTTGAAACCACAAATAGTACCGAACCCTATATATACTACGTTTTATCCTAT
Source organism: Physeter macrocephalus (assembly GCF_002837175.3). NCBI lineage: Eukaryota > Metazoa > Chordata > Mammalia > Artiodactyla > Physeteridae > Physeter > Physeter macrocephalus. The sequence continues at coordinate 35,057 of NW_021146082.1, forward strand.
GATAAAGTTTAATTTATAAGTTGGGCACAGTAAGAGATTAGCAACAGTAACTAATAATAAAATAGAACAATTATAACAACATACAGTAATAAAAGTTATGTGAATATGGTCTCTCTCTCTCTCTTTCAAAATATTTTATAAATTGAATGCCTTTTCCATCTTCACCAAGCATTTATCATGCACTGTATTTTACAGTTGGAGGTACACCAGCAAAACTGGCAAGAGTTTCTTGTTCCTTCTTCACAATTTCACGAATAGAAGGTTAGTTCTTAGTAGATCTCAGCAACTTCAGCATATGATTTTTTTTCTTACTATGTTGAGAATTTTCACCTTTTTACTTACAGGAAGCACTTTACGGCTTCTCTTTGGCAGATCCGAATTGCCGGCATCGCTACTCTTGAGGTTTGGGGCCGTTCTTAAGTAAAATAAGAGTCCCTTGAATTCAAGCACTGTGATACCTCAGCAGCTGATCTGATAACCAAGAGGTGACTAACAGGCAGGTAAAGGGGTGATTCACTTCCCAGGCAGGACAAAGATGGATGGGGGTAGATTATTTCATCACGCTACTTAGAACGGTGTGCAACTTAAAACAGATGAATTGTTTATTTCTGGAATTTCCATTTAATATTTTTGGACCATGGTTGACCACAGGTAACTAAAACCGTGGAAAGCAAAACGGCAGATAAGGGGGGAATGCTACACTATTATTAACATTAATGTTGGAGAGAATGAAGAAGGTCCAGTTCAATATCTCACTTCCAATATATTGCCCCAAATGGTGAGCTGGGCAGGCTTCTGATTACCCCTATGGCTACAACATAGAGGGACAGAGCTGGAAGTCCCATGGGGATTTGATGGGTTGAATCAGACCTGGGGGTCCGAGGCAGGCTTGGTCCTATGATGTCCCACCAAGCAGTCACTGCGGCCTCGAACCCACAGGGGACCAGGACCCACAGGGTCTGACCTTCCAGTTCTGAAACTCCAGAGGTTCCTCGCTCCACAGGGTGGGGTTTTAAATCTAGTTTAAGAATGAAGGACAGTAGAGCAAGGTCTGTGAGTCCCTCAGGGCAGGATGACCTGCCCTTCTAAGCAAGCAGTGTGACTTTCCAGACAGGGAGTGGCCACCAGGTCAGCCTGACTTGTGAACCTCATTTCGAACGCCAAGGGCAGACTTGGCACCCAGGTTGAGTGTGGGAGCTGTTTTCTGTAAGGCCCCGCTCCTGGGACTTGGCAACTCAGGGAAGGGGACTGACTGCCCTGAGGCAGTGCACGAATATTTGCAGAGCACTTACAGTGTGCCAGGCCCTGGGCTGAGCCTGGGGACACAAAGGGCACACAGACGTGGTCCCTGCTCCCCTGCCAGGCTGTGGGAAGCAGACACACACACACACACACACACACACATGAGAAAGAATTACAGCTGAGGACTGTGAAGGAAGCAAACCAGGACTGTGACTGAGAAAAACTGAGGGACAACTGTTGCCCCCAGGATGGTCAGAGAAGACTTCTTCAAGGAAGAGATAGAGCGTGAGAAGGTACTAGGTGGAAAGAGGGGGCAGGGATGAAGATGCTCCCACTTTTCTCCTTTGCAAGGTCCTGTGACCTTACAGTTCTTCCCACTAAAGATGCAGAGTCTATTTCCCCACCCTTGAATCTGGGCTTGGTCATGGACTCGCTTTTCCAATAGGCTATTAAGAGACCTGACCTACACAGAGGCTTGAAAACATGCTTGCAGGAGTCTGCCCTCCCCTGGACTCCTGCCTTCACCCTCAGCAAGCCTACTAGAGAGATGAGAGAGGTACATGGATGAGAGCCAAGTTGCCTCAGCCATTGCAGCCAAGGCCAGGCTAGACCAGTCAACAGCCCTCGGATCACCCACATATGAGGGACCCCAGCCAAGATCAGCAGAGCCACTATCCAACCCACCAGTGACCCAAGATGTATTAGTGGCCCCAACCAAGGTCAACCAAGCCCCAACCAGACCATCAGAGCTATTTGGGTGACTCACTGCCTCCTAAGAAATCATGAATGATTGTTGTTTCAAGTTACTAGGTTTGGGGATGGTTTGTTAACTGATACAGTGGGAGAGCATTCCAGACAATGCGAATGGCATTTAAAAAGGCCCAGAGGCAAGAAGGAGCTTCATAAGTTGAGAGAAACAAAAAAGAAGGCCAGCACAGTTGGAATGCAGTGAGGGATCAGATAGGAGAGAGCAAATGAGATCCAGGAGGCGGATGGGAGCCAGATCATGCAGGGCCTTGGTAGGGGCTTGGATATCTTTCTAAGTAGAGAGGGAACCAGTGGAAGGTTGTAAGAACATGGTAAACTTCCCTTTGGCTGTCCTAGGGAAATGCATTAGAAGGAACAACAGTGGAAGTGAAGAGGCCATTTATGGAGTTCTCCCCTTTGCAAAGCAGGGGCTGGTCACGCCAAGCCTGTGAAGTAGGCATTCGGGGTAAATTGAAGCCCAGGGAAGGGGCTAAAATGAGTGGGATGCAGCTTAA
>NW_021146083.1:0-11115 GCF_002837175.3 Physeter macrocephalus
TTCAGCAAGGCATTTAATTAATTAATTAGTCAGTTAATGAACTTTTACTATTTTGATTTTACTGGAGTAAGTTGATTTACGATGCTGTGTTAGTTTCAGGTGTACAGCAAAGTGATTCAGTTATATGTGTATATACACGTATGCGTACATATATATATGTATCATCATTCTTTTTTAGATTCTTGTCTCGTATAGGTTATCACAGAATATTGAGTAGAGTTCCCCGTGCTATACAGTAGGCTCTTATATATAGTAGTGTGTATATGTTAATCCCAAGCTCCTGATTTATCCCTCCCACCATGTTTCCCCTTTGGTAACCATAAGTTTGTTTTCGATATCCGTAAGTCTGTTTCTGTTTTGTAAATAAGTTCATTTCTATCTTTATTTTTTAATTAGATTCCACATATGAGTGATATCATAGGATATTTGTCTTTCTCTGTCTGACTTACTTCACTCTATATGACAGACTCTAGGTCCATCCACCTCACTGCAAATAACTCAATTTCGTTTCTTTTTATGGCTGAGTAATATTCCATCGTATATATGTACCACATCTTCTTTATCCATTCATCTGTCATTGGACATTTAGGTTGTTGCTATATCTTGGCTATTGTGAATAGTGCTGCTATGAGTACTGGGGTGCATGTATCTTTTCAGATTGTGGTTTTCTCCAGATCTATGCCCAGCTGTCTGGCACGTTTCTTGTTGCTTGTCATTACCCTCTCCGTGAACTATAGTAGCCCCTGCTGTGTTGCCCTGTACTCAGGTTTTGGGGGTTCGTCTTTGCTCGGGGCTCGGGGTTCTGGCTTCAGTAGATGTGGTGTAATTCTGGGGATGAAGGCAGCTGGAGAAGCAGCAAGGCCCCCAACAGACTCCCACAGGGACCCCTGCAAATAAGAGAATGTATTGAGTGCCTGCCATGTGCCAGGCACTTTTTCTCATCTAGGCCTTAGCATCCCCATTTTACAGATGAGAAAACCGAGGCTCAGAGAGGTAAATAGGTCGTCTGAGTTCACACACCTAGTTCTGGTATAGACACCTCCCTCAGGGACACCCCACCATGCTGCTTCTCCCTGCGCCCCACGCTGGCTGCCTGCAAAGAGCTGCCCTGGTGGGTGCAGGGCTCTGCTTGATGCGAGAGCTCTGTTAACACACCTGTGAGATCCCCTGACTCCACACCAGGTGAGCTGCCTCAGGCACAGGCCAGTCAGAAATACAGGGGTGGGGAGGGCCAGTTAAAAAGTCTGCTCTGGAGCTTCTTTTCAAGGAATGCAATTTTAATACATTGAACCACAGCTCAAATCAGAAACAAAGACGCAGAAAGGAACTGCTAAGGGAAATGAATGTTAATGAAAAAAAAAATGACTAGGCCTCCATTATGTAATCACACATTGCAAACTAAAAATATTTTTTTAAATGCACAAAAGCCCTATTTCCTGGAATTAGAAATAGAATCAAAAGCTCTAATTTGTACTGAATAGTGATCATGTTATATTCCACACACCACATCTGAATTTCCTGACACTGGAGGGGCTAAATCAATGCGGTTTTATTGAATGTTAATGCCCCCCCCCACCAACAAAAAACCCTCCAGAAAAAAGCAAAATGGTTGAACACCTACTGTGTGCAGTGGCATTGTACTGGGAGAAAGAACAAAGGCCACAGTACTTCTTCTGACAGCACAGGAGACCCCTGCCGAGGGAGCAGGGCAGACTGTATGCTCTCTAGAAGGACATGGGCTTTGGACAGGCTTAACTAGTTAGGCGAGAACAGAGCGGGGCCTGCAAGGATGGTGGAATTCAGCAAATGGGAGTGGTGGGGTCCTGGAAGAATGTTCCATGGGGGCTCTTCAGTCCATCTTAGCAGACAGCGTCTGAGGACCAGCCTGCATGGAAATGAAACCGATGAAGTTCTGCCCCGGCCGTAAGATGTGCCTTGACCCTCCCCATATTTCTAAGGGTCACCTCCTCCTCTGGCTGGCCTCCACTGACTCAGTTTACCATCTAAAAGCTGTGAGGACCCAGGGTGTGGCCCTGGACCCTCTGAACCTTCCCGTTTCCTGTGGATAGAGGTTGTCGTGTAGAATCAAGCACAGCTGGCCCTGCCTGGCACACGAGTGTCTGCTCTGGAGGGGGGATCTCTAGAATCTGCACGGGTGAGGGAGTGTGTTACACGGACCACGCTCCGTTAGGAAGGAGATGGTGTCGGAGCCCCACAGAGGGTGCTACGGGGCTGAGGGGGAAGCAGGTGGGCCCACCCTCAGAGACTGACTCCCTTCATACAAACTTATCCACCAGGAAAGCCAAACAATACAGACGGCAAGGGGAAGCCAGGTGATACCCTTTTAACAGTAGGCCACTGTTAAATTCTTTCCTGTCTGCTGCCTTGTCAGCCCTGGTTGGTTATAGGGCCAAAGGCAGCTTTTCACAGGTGGCCCCGTCCGAGGTCTGGTCACAATGGTTGGTGGAGACCTCTCTGCCCCTGCCTGCCCGGGGCTGTGGTGTGTCCCTCACTGATAAAATAGCTGTCCTTCCCATCTCTTAGGCAGGTCATAACAGTGGGATGAAGCAGTGACAAGGTGAAAGTGCTTTTAAGCGGGGCTGCTTATATTTTTTGCAGCCCAGTGGTTTCCATCCATTCATTAAGTTGGGCTTAATTAACCATTTGCTTCGTAGGTCATCTAACAGGTCCACGTGGTGTCGGCTCAGGCCTGGGTGCCTTTTAATAGGGTGGCCGCACAGTCCAGTTAGGGGACTGAGGCTTAGCCGGCGACTTCTATTCCAGAACTCTCTGGCCCGCCGAAGCAAGACCCTCAGCTGGCAGTTGTAAGAGTCGGGCTGCCTGGGACCTCAGGGAGACTGGGCTCTGCTTCCATCCAGAGCAGCCTGGAGACACCCACCAATCTAGTGAGAACCTGAAGGCTGGTCGTCTTCAAGAAACCGTCCACAGTGGGTCCTGTTGTTCAGAGCTTCTGCCCTCCCTTTGCAAATATTTGCCCAGGCGTGGGGAGAGTGGATGTAGCCACGGATAAGAAAGGATGGAGGGTGCTGGGTGTCAGGGAGTGCGGATGTGTGTGGTCAGACACCCGTGGGCTTAACTTGGTGTCGATACAGTCAGTTCTCATTCCCGGAGAGCCTCCCATGTACGGAGCCCTGAGCTGCGAGATGGGGCTAATGTTACCGTCCTTCACTTAGAAGTGAGGAACTGAGAAGCTAAGCAACTCGCTCAAGGTCACAAAGCCGGTCAGCATAGACTCAATCCAAGCACGGGCACTTGGACAGCAGAGCCCCCGCTCTTGAGGGGGTCAGCCACGTGACGCTGGTGATGATCCTTCTTACGGATGGAGCTCTTTGCTGTGTACACAGCCGTCCACGCTCTGCTTTTAAATCTTTACAGCAGTGAGGTGAGCGGTATGCTGGGTATTATATACCTGACGGTGCATAGTAAATGAAATTATGACTGAGGAAACAGTTGGGAAATTGTAAAATGCTCTACAAATATGGAATAATTGTTGACTCCACTTTACAGGTGAGGAAAATAAAGTCAGAGAGGTTAACTGGCTTGCCTGGGGACACATAGGTGACAAAGGGCAGAGAAGGGGTGTCAGCCCGGGTCCTAGGACCTCCTAACTGGCGCTATTTGTTTCCTTGACATCATCAGGGAAAGACTGGTTCTGAGCTTATCTGTCCCTTCTCCATCCCCGTCTCCCCTCCCTGCCTGCCACCACCAAACTGGTGCCATATGAAAATTAGGCAGAGAATCTAAAGGAGACTAAGCTCGCTTTCCTCAGCTTGGCTTCCTTGTCCTAAATGAAAAGGAGAGTGAAGTTAGGGGTGGAGTTGGGGAGGGTATCTGTCAGCACAGGGGGGGCGGGGGGGGGGTGCAGGATGCAGAAGCTGCACGGAGGGACCCTCTGTGTGCTGCTACCTCCTAGCTGGCGGGAGAGCTCTGGGAAGGGGTGGGCAGGACAGGCCATTTTGCCCCCATGGATGGGCCAGCACGTATTTTATGATCTCATGAAACCGTGAACACAGATTTATTTTAAAACTGTGAGTTCAGCTGGAATCCAGGGTCTATCCCTGGGGGCTTGTGTGTTCACATGCAGTATTTATAAAGTAAAGAAATCATAAATATTTTGTCTGAAAGATCTTAGGCTTGCTACTGAAAAGATGAAAAGAAAACCTCTAAAGCATCAGCTCTGCAGTGCAGCCTTTTACGATGTGGAAAAGTGCTCGAGTTCTATCTCACACTTGAAGCAGAGGGAGGGATTCCTTCTTGCTGACAACGTCTTATTTACTTGCTTGTTTATTAATTTTTGAAAAGATAAGAAATGAACATTTATTTCACACCTTCTAAATGCAGAATCGATGTTCTGAGCATTTGGTGGCTCATTTATTCCTCACAAAGACCTGCTTATGTATTTTTAAAATGAGGCGATCGAGATTCTGAGAGATTAACCTGATTCAAACTTCCCAGATAGTAAGAAATGACAGCAAGATGCGAGATAAATATGTCTGACTCCCAATTGATGTTATTTCCTCAACAGCAGACTGAGAAAATCTATTTTCATTTTCTTTGTTTTTCATTCTTTCTTTAATCTCAGATCTTCCATCTAGAATCTTTCCTCCCATCTGAAATACCGCTTTAAAAAATGTCATTTAATGAGGGTCTGTTTGTGACAAACTAGAGTTTTATTTATTGGAGAATGTCTTCATTTCTCTTATTCTTAAAGGCCATATTCTTTAAGGCTAGAATTCTCAGATGACAGTTATTTTGGTTTAGCGTGTGGAAGGTATTCTACGTTGTAACCATTGAAAGGGAACTCTTTCTCTTTGGCTGCTTTTAAGAATATGTTAGGGCTTCCCTGGTGGCACAGTGGTCGAGAGTCCGCCTGCCGATGCGGGGGACGCGGGTTCGTGCCCCGGTCCGGGAGGATCCCACGTGCCGCGGAGCGGCTGGGCCCGTGAGCCGTGGCCGCTGAGCCTGCGCGTCCGGAGCCTGTGCTCCGCAACGGGAGAGGCCACAGCAGTGAGAGGCCCACGTACCGCAAAAAAAAAAAAGAATATGTTAGCCTCTATTTTTCATGTCTTTTAAGCTCCCATATTTTTCTGAGTCTTTGTCTTTTTGGGCTGCATTTGTTAATTTATTTTGATCTAGCTTCTAGTTCACTGCTTCCTTCTCAGGCTGTATCTACTATGCTATTAAGTCTGTCCACAGTTTGTGATTTCAGTTATTTAATTTTTATTTCTAAAAATTCTCTTGGGTCCATTTTTCTTGAAATCTTCTTGATTATTTCTCATGTTTTTTTTTTTGTTGTTGTTCCCTGTTCATATTTCCCAGCTCGTCTTTAATTTCTTTAATTACATTATAGTCATTATTATAGTCAGAACCTGACTATCCCATTATCTGAAGACATGCCTGGCCAGTGAGTTCCTTCCTTTCTTGCCAGCTCATCAACGCTTTTAGAAATATTGTTTTTTATCATTTATACAAGATTTTCAGTGGGAGGTTCAGTCTAAGTGCTTAGCCTGCCGTAATGCGGGAAGTAGTAGTGCAGCATGTTTATTTAGTATTGACAAAATTAGGAGGGGGAAAAGCAATCCAATGGAGGTCGGCCTTCTGGACCTAGAAGCCCACCCTGTACTGAAAGGCTTCTGTGAGCGCCCCGAACAGCTCATGAGATACCTCGGTGAGCAGTCATGGTGTGGCTCACCCAGCGGAGACTTGTTCCGTTCAGCACCCACCCACCGAGGACGCGATGCCAGGAGGAGCATTGACCAAACAAGAGGAGGAGATTTTCAGGAGTCATTTTATCTCTGAGAGTTTCCAGGATGGATGTAGAGAGGACCACTGAGTCCAAGGCAGCCTCCACCTCTCCTCCGCCTTTGCCACATCGAACCCCTCCATCCTCTTGATCCCACTTGTAAATAGCCTAGCATCCATTCACCTGTACCTACTCATCTGCCTCCGCCCTGGTCAGGACACACCAGCGTTTGTCTGGACTGTAATATTCCCCTAACGGGTCTCAGTGTATCCACTCCCCCTCCTCCCCCTCCTCCCCCTCCTCCCCCTCCTCCCCCTCCTAAATTCACTCCCACAAGGAGCCCAAGTCACCTTTTAAAAATGCACGTCAGATCCTGTCTCTTGCAGCCTTTAGGTGTCGCTTCAATGATTTCTCACGGCTGTGTGGATGGAGTCCCAGGTCAGCATTAAAGCCAGAGATCTCATCCCAGAGAACAAAGCTTAATCCTGCCCCTTCCCTGATGCCAGAGGAAGGTGGGCCTGCACCTCCCTCAGGGGCCAGGAAAACATTTCCAGGGTCCCTCCCACGAAGCCCCTCTCCTGTCTCAGTGACCAGTGGGGGGTCAGAAGCCCACCCCCACCGCCCTCCGGCAAGGGCCTGCACTTGCTTTGACTGGATGGGGCCCTGAGCTGAGGGTCGCTTATTACCCTGAGTGATGAGCAAAACTGGAATCTTTTTGGAAAGGAGGAAGGGAAAATGAGTGATATTAGGCAGGCAGCCAGGGTCTGCTGCAAAACCTGACCCAGACCACAGCTGGCAGTTGATTTCAGAAGTCCCAGGAGGAAAATTAAGAGACTTTCAGGGCGTTCTCTATCCTGAGATCTATACTGAGGTCCTTGAAGCCAAACTGAGGACACCTTCCGTCTGTGTGTTCTGCCAGCAGGTCCCGCCCTGACCACAGCTGCCCTTCAGGAGACTGGCCTGGAGCCACGGTCGGGCCACTGGGCTGCTTGTCAAGGGTGGGGCAGTGGCGACTTGCCACCTTGCCTCGTCAGCCTGGCCTGGGGCTCCACCTGGCATTCAGCGCGGCCACGGAGAGAGCTGCAGCAGGACCCCGGAGACCGGGATCCAGAAGAAACCGCAGGAGAGACCAGTCAAGGTGAGCTGTCCCCACCCCTGCCCACCCCGGGTGTGTAGCTGGACACGAGGCTTCTTAGGGTGAGAATCAGAGGTTCCTAGAGGCAAGTATGGTGGGAGCAGCCACCTGCAGGGAGGCTGGGCCGAACGAGCAGAGGTTCTGAATGATGCCACGGGAAACAGTATCTCTCATCTTCTGTAGCCCCTCTTAAAAACTGGTGGTCAGCTTACCAAAGTGGACTCCCAGACCATGTGGCCCTTGTGTTTTCTGCGTGCCGGGTTTGTGGAGGGCTGCAGAAAAGGCTCACCGTCCCTCCAGGGCCTGCCTCTCTGAACAGAAAAAGCAAGTGGGTGAGAAACCAACGTGAGAGCCTTCGATCAAGGGTGGCAGATGAATGTCACGGACAGCAGTGGGCCTCCGCGGTGGGCGAGAAGTTTGAGTTCCGGGCCAGGAGCAGGGGTGACAGCTTCTAGAAGTTGTCTGCTAGCCTGACATTCTGGTTTCCCCAGTTCTTCAGCCAAAATGAAATACAGTAGAAGATGGAGTCCGGATGGCAGCACAGAGGGGTTTAGTTACGGGTGACCTGTGTAGCGTCCGCTGGGGGGGTGAAGTCACGCTTATTTGGCCACTGTGATGTGTGTTGTTAGGTTTTATGGGTCTGTCTGAAATCTTCAGACTGTCGACGCCTTGAGGGCAGTCACAGAATACTCTACTTCTCTTATACTCTTCACGAGGCCGGTACTCAGTAATTGCGTACTGTTTGATAGTTCGCTGTATACCTGTGCGATAAAACGTGATCAGTCAGGGCCTCGAATTGCCATTCATTGGGCAGAGTCGCCCTCAGCATCGCCCGAGCACCTCCTGCGGTGGGAGGATGTCGGATGCCGTTGCCCCGAGAGCTGGCCTGACTGTGTTCATTCCTTAGGGCCGCCCTAGTGAGCGCCGCACGCTGGGTGACTTAAAACAACAGAAATGTGTTGTCTCACGCTTCTGGAGGATGGAAGTCCAAAGTCAGGGTGTCGGCAGGGCCCTGCTCCCTCTCCGTCCTGCAGGGGAAATCCTTCCTGGCCTCCTCCTTGTTCTGGCAGTTGGTCGGCGGTCTTTAGCGTTTCTCGACTTGCAGCCGCATAATCCACGCTCTGCCAGCGTTGTCACGCGGTTTATCCCTGTGTGTCTCTGTCTTCACGTGACTGTCTTCTTCTGAGGACACCGGTCATATTGGGGTACCTTCTGAGGTCTTGGGATTTAGGACTTCACTGTGCCTCTTCTTGGAGATCGTAATTCAACCTGGAACACTAAGTGAGCTCTTTTCAGTGACAAGACTAGGACGTACGCGGGGCCGGGGTGAATTGTTACTGTGTCCCTTGGTGCGGGTGGAAGGAACAGGGAGATGAATCAGCGGGCCGTGTCCTCTGTTCTCTCGGCATCCTCCAGGGAGCGTGGCTGTGCCCAGTGGAACACACATGACACTCTGGCCGGTGGAGGGACGCCACTTTCCTATCGCTGCACCTTTTTTATAGGACAAGTCAGGGAGAGGCCTCAACAGAAGGGAGCAAACAGACCATCTGGGTTCCGGTCAACCTTAACTTGGGAGGAAGGTGGAGAAACCCAAGCTCAGAAGGGGGTGGAGAGTGGCACCCCGCCCCCCCTGGGAGAACAGGAGCTCCTGGGCCCAATCAGCTCATTGTCAGGCAACCCAGAGGGTGTTCCAGTTGCCAGATTTGAACAACCTGCTGGTCTTCAAACCCAATACAACTGGGACCCCTTGCTGCCATCTTTCTGCCTCCCGGTCGGGACCCCTTAGTGCAGAGGTTGTACAGCTGAGGCCAACAGGCCATGTGTAGCCTGTAGATGTGTGTAGTTCACACTGGCTGGTGTACACATTGTTTTTATACTGTTTTTGGAGTACGTGCTATATTCACATAGCTCAAAAATCAAATCATTATAGAAAGATATCTAGTGACCTCTCACACCAGCCTCTATCTGCCCGTCCTGCCCCCTCCCCAGTAACCATTTTTATTTGTTTCTTATACATCCTTCTAGAGTTTCTTATTGCAAAGAAGAAGCAGTACAAATATACATTCTCCCTCCATCCCATTCTTTCTTACATAATTATAGTACACATACTATACACGCTGTTTTACCTCGCTTTTGGCGCTTCATTGATCTTGGCAATCTTTTCCTATCAGTGAACCAAGAGCTTTCTCCTCCTTTTTCACAGGGGTGTAGTATTCCGTTATATGTATCGCTATGAACTTCCCTCTAAGAACTGCTGCATCCCACAGATGCAGCAGTTTTTTGTATGGTTGCGAGTGTTCTGTTGTATGGATGCGCCGTCATTTATTCAACCAATCCCTGCTGATGGACACAAGCTGTTTATAGCTGTTTGGTGTTTATTACAAGTAACGTTGCAGTGAATAAAACTGTATTTCGTCCTGTACCTGAACATGTACAACATTTTCAAATTCGGAAATATCTTTGAATGATCAAAAGGGCTGGAAACACTGGGTTCCAATGACTGTATGTTGACAGCCGGTTGGATCGAGTGGCAGCTGTCCCTAAGGGTCCCTAACTGGGGACCAGCCTGCCCACATCCAGCGTTTTCTCCACCCTCGCTCTGTCTCTTCCCCTAAGGCTGAGTGCTGACTCTCACTGAGCACATGAAGGTGCTGCTTTTCTCCTGGTAGATTAAGAAGGAAGGGAAATTGCGCTCGTCCTCACGTCTCTTCAAAATGGAAAATGGAAGCCAGGGAGGCTGTCTTTTTCCAGAAGAAAGGGAAGGGCAGACGTCTACGTGGATGTGATTCTGCTTCATTTGCACCTGATGGGTCGGCCCCTGTGTCTGAGCGCTTGAGCGCACCCCTGCCTTGCTAGGCCCCTGTCTTCTTCTCATCTCAGAGTAGGAGGGAAGGAACTCTGCTCGCTGGTTGCTTTTGCTCTGCTTGGAGAACTTTAGCTGCTCAGAGACCAGCAGTAAAAACGAACAAGGCAGTCAAGAGTACTGTTCGATGACGTATATCATCTCACCAGAACCCCACGAGGACATGGTACTCCTACTCCTGTTTTATAGACAAGAAAACAGTAACGGAGTGAAGTCGCTCGGCCAAGGTTCATAACTTGTATGTGGCAGACCTAGGATCTGACCCAAGAATTTCAGGCTCTACAACCTGTTGTTTTAGCCAATATATTATGCTGCCTCCAAAGTCTTAAAAAAGAGCTGTGGTTTACGGTTACACCTCTCACCTTTGTGACTGTTGTCAGTGGTGGTATGGTGAGGACAGTCACGACAAAGAGAACATCTCTGAAAATGGGTGAGATGGCGACGTGCCCCAAAGAAGGCACGTCAAGAGGATGCCATTTTGTTCTCCTAACAAAGGCGATGGCTCATCCTTTGTGGTCTGTCACATTGTATAGAGAGGAATTGGCTTCATTGCCCCTGAGGGTCTTTTATACCCAAACATCTATGGAGCGCCTTCTGCATGCCAGGCCCTGTGCCAGGCGTGAGAGATGAGACGAAAGAGCCACTTCCTGGTCGGAGGGGCCGAGTGAGGACATGTGGACCGAAAGCTGCAGTGCCACCTGGTACACGGATGTGTCAGGCTGGGTCCTGAATTTCTTGACAAAAGAAACAAATTCACTGTGGAGTACGGAGGTGGGTGGTTTCCTGTCTTGGGTCCACTGTTGCCTGATGAAGGAAGGAAGCGGGGCCCGGAAGTGGAGGCTGTAAGTTAAGGTGTTAAGCCATCCTTCTCCCCGCAGCCTGCAGGGAGGCTGACGGTCCTGCTGTCCGGAGGCCGTGGGCTCCTCGAGACGGCCTCGGCCGGGGTCGAGAGGCGGCCGGAAGGAAGCCTCCTTTCTCCTCGCTGTCCCCCAGCTCAGCTTTTCTCGTTCCTGGCCATTTGTTGAGCAGCTGAGCTGGGCTTACCTCCCTGGGAGGCACCGACTCTCTTCCCCAGTGAAGGACTGGCCTGGCCAGCCTGGGGGTGGGGATGGGGCCAGCAAGGCACAGTTCACAGGCCGCCGTCTGGGACTTTTTTTTTTTTTTTTTAAACATCTTTATTGGAGTATAATTGCTTTACAATGGTGTGTCAGTTTCTGCTTTACAACAAAGTGAATCAGCTGTACATATACATGTGTTTCCATATCCCCTCCCTCTTGCGTCTCCCTCCCACCCTCCCTAGCCCACCCCTCTAGGTGGTCACAAAGCACCGAGCTGATCTCCCTGTGCGATGTG
>NW_021146083.1:11647-37350 GCF_002837175.3 Physeter macrocephalus
AAGAAGATGTGGCACATATATACAATGGAATATTACTCAGCCATAAAAAGAAATGAAATCGGGTTATTTGTAGTGAGGTGGATGGACCTAGAGTCTGTCCTACAGAGTGAAGTAAGTCAGAAAGAGAAAAACAAATACCGTATGCTAACACATATACATGGAATCTAAGGGAAAAAAAGGTCATGAAGAGCCTAGGGGCAGGACGGGAATGGAGACGCAGACCTACTAGAGCATGGACTTGAGGACACGGGGGGGGGAGGGGAGGCTGGGACGCGGTGAGAGAGTGGCAGGGACATATGTAGGTCTGGGACTTTTGAAGTCACGCGCCAGCAGGACGATCTGCAGGCCGGGGCTTCTCGTCACTGGGACGCACATTTCCTGTTTTTTTATTGTCACTGTTTATCTTTCATCTCCCCCAGGTTTGCTGCATCTGTCATCTCTGTGGTTATCTTACAAAAACGGGGTGGGGGGTTGCTTTCTATTTATTCTTTCTCGAGTGTGACGCTAACCACCAGGGCCCACAGGCAGGGGGAGGGGGAGGGAGCCAGGGCCTCTTCAAACCCTGTGGTCCTCCGTGCAGCTGGGGCTGGCGGTGAAACCGACAAGACCAAGGAGGTGGATGTGCCCCAGTGACCGTGAGGGCTGGGGGGATATGGCCTGTGCTTCTGTGGACGGGCGAAGGGAACGAGTTGCTTTCTGGGTACAAGGGAGAATTTGGAGTCCGGAGGGAATACAGACAACAGGCATTTCTAGGGCCACAGCTGCGTGGGCTTCTCCGTGCTGGCAGCTGGGTGGACATTCAAGAGAAGAATCCTGTGTCCTTCTTGTCCTCAAGGAACTTAGTGACAAGGAGAGGAGATAAATAACAAGGATTTACTGTAGAGCCCAGGGAACTATATTCAATATCTTGTAATGGAAAAGAATCGAAGAAAAAAGAACATAGATCTATACATATATATGTGTATATGTATGACTGAATCTCTTTGCTATATACCTGAAACTAACACAATATGGTAAATCAAGTATACTTCCATTAGGAAAAAAAAAAAAAAAAAGAGGAGCAAAATGTACAGCTGACCTGCCCTCTTTTTTTTTTCTTTTTTTTGCGGTACGCGGGCCTCTCACTGCTGTGGCCTCTCCCGTCGCGGAGCGCAGGCTCCGGACGCGCAGGCTCAGTGGCCACGGCTCACGGGCCCAGCCGCTCCGCGGCACGTGGGATCTTCCCGGACCGGGGCACGAACCCGCGTCCCCTGCATCGGCAGGCGGAGTCTTAACCACTGCACCACCAGGGAAGTCCCTCTGTTGTCTACTTTATTTATTTTTATTTATTTATTTATTTATTTATTTATTTATTTGCGGTACGCGGGCCCCTCACCGCTGTGGCCTCTCCCGTCGCGGAGCGCAGGCTCCGGACGCGCAGGCTCAGTGGCCACGGCTCACGGGCCCAGCCGCTCCGCGGCACGTGGGATCCTCCCGGACCGGAGCACGAACCCACGTCCCCCGCCTCGGCAGGCGGACTCTCAACCACTGCGCCACCAGGGAAGCCCTGACCTGCCCTCCTGGGCCTGTTTTCTCATTGGAGAAATGAATGAGGTTGAACTTGGTGAGGATTCCTAATGGGGTCGGTGGAGTGGTGCCTCGCTGTGTTCCGTGAGTGGATGCATCACCTGGGGGTCTCCTTGTAAAAGGAACATTCTGATGCGGTAGGTCTAGTCCAAGGCTGAAGATCCTGCAGTTCCAACAGACTCCCAGGTGCTACTACTGGTCCAAGGACCACAGTGCTTTGAGTGTTGAAGCCCCGCCGGGCATTCTGGAAATCTGTGGGGTGGCTTTGAACCGCCATGTGACTAAGAGATGCCCTTGGCATTGACTGGGTGCGGGTTAGGGTTAGGGATGCTCCTTGTGGTGTGTGTGCAAATCAACCCCATCAGTGAAGAATTGTCACCTGCCCTGCCAAACTCAATCCAACACAAAGAGAAATCAGTTAGTACCTTTGACATAGTAGCTTGAAACATTTTCAAAGACGTTACGCCCAAAGCCCAGTGATTTAGGAGCTGGTTGTTTCGGGGCGAGAAGCCTAAATGGAATAAAGGCAGAGTCCTGAGGTGATTGGATAATTTCCCCACTCCACGCGTTCTGTCTAGTTTAGAGCATTTCCAAACATACATTTAACTGAAAAGGGTTTCAGTGCAACGTGGAGTAACTGCAAAGGCAAGGAAACCTTTGTAACAGGAGATTCGAGACTCCATCTAACAGACGTAGACATAGGGCAGCACGTTATTAACTTAGCAGGCACCTGAGACGCCAGCATCTCAGTGGACTTCTTTATAGAAGCTGTTTTCGAAATAGCTTATAGTCTACTGTATGTATATGTATCATCGAAGCTATCTATCTGTCTATGTATAGACCTATGTATAGGGAGGTCAGTGATCAGAAACCTCGTGCAAAATGTATATATTACAATGGTTTTCTTTGGGGTTGCCTGTGTGTTTCACTCTGACTCTGATGTTCTCATTAGAGATCTCTACCAAACAACTTTTTCCAATCCGTCTTCCTCTCCCCTCTCCCTAAAGGAAAAGGATAATGTTTCCAAGGCTTTTTTAATGCTAAAGACTGAATATTGGGATTGACATATATACACTAATATGTATAAGATGGATAACTAATAAGAACCTGCTGTATAAAAAAGTAAATAAAATTAAAAAAATAAAAGACTGAATATGTGTGCCTACCCATGGGTGGAGTCTCCAGATTAGAGACTTGTTTTCCATGATACTTTGTTCCATGTCTCAGCACGCTAAAGTGTATTGCATCATACTTGTATATAAGGCTTAGCTCATTCACAAGAATAATTTACTTCTTTGTTTTCTCTATTTCCACACTTGTAATTTAATTTCACAGTGAGGTGATTTCCTTCCTGTTATCAGATGCAGACAGGTAAACGGGTTTGTTATTTCTCATCCTAACATGTTTTATTCTGTCGTCCTCTGCTCGTTTATTTCCTTGTGCTTCTTGTATGGATTGTGTAGCCTAACCTTACCCATCAGGAGTAGGTGTAAGCATTGTCTGCCTCATTCTGGGTTCCAGGGCAGTCATGCATGAGTACTTCCTTACTGAAAAAGTTATTATTTTGTTATAAATGGCATTCCCTCTTCTCCTTCAGATTACAGTTAGAGCTCAATGATGCATATGGGTCAACTGATGTATCTAGGAGTTTCATTTCCGATGGCGAAGGGGGTGTTTCCAAATATTTGTTATAAAAATGGGGTGTTGATTGGAGAGGGCGGGGCACCGTTGGACGAAATGACCTCAGAGGTCTCTGACCTTCTCTGTGCAACATTGAAAAAACAATAGATGACAGGCAGTGTGATTTGTGAGTAAACTGAAAGTTATCCTATCACTGAAAGTTGGTGTCACCCATGATGTCTGCTTGGATGAGAGGCTGTGAGTCCTCGAGCCTGGGAAACTCTAAGAAACCAAACAACAAAACCTTGTTCCCCTCCCTCACCCCACTCCTCACACTCTGACCCCACTCAGGATCATGTGAAACTGAATCTCTGGAGTGAGGCCCAGGCATCTGGAGTCTAAAACTGTCCCCAGATGATTCTAATGTACTGAGAGGTTCTGGTTGTCCCAACTACCAGAACCTATGAATGTGAGCCTGTCAGAAGAAGGTTTTTGTAGATGTCATTCAGCTACAGATCTCCGGGTGAGACCATCCCGATGATCCAGGTGGGCCCTAAATTCAGTGACAGGTGTCCTTATGAGAGGCACACGGAGGAGAGACCCAGAGAGGACAAGGCCGTGTGAAGAGGCAGAGCCTCTAGTGATGGAACCACACGCCAAGGGACACCGGGAGGCGCCAGAAGCCAGAAGTAAGGAAAGGACTCTCCCTAGAGCCTTCAGAGGGAGCACGGCCCTGCGGACACCTTGATTTAGGACTTCCGGCTTCTAGAACTAGGAGAGAATCCATTTCTGTTGTTTTAAGATACCTAGTTGTTTCTTTTTTTCTCTTTTAACATCTTTATTGGAGTATAATTGCTTTACAATTGTTAGTTTCTGCTTTATAACAAAGTGAATCAGTTATACATATACCTATGTTCCCATATCTCTTCCCTCTTGCGTCTCCCTCCCACCCTCCCTATCCCACCCCTCTAGGTGGCCACAGAGCACCGAGCTGGTCTCCCTGTGCTCTGCGGCTGCTTCCCACTCGCTAGCTGTTTTACATTCGGTAGTGCGTACATGATACCCAGTTTTTGATCATTTGTTTCGGCAGCCCCAGAAAACGAATGCTCTGCCTATATAGGGTGGATAAAATTTGGTGAGATGGGGCTTCCCTGGTGGCACAGTGGTTAAGAATCCTGCTGCCAGTGCAGGGGACATGGGTTCAATCCCTGGTCCGGGAAGATCCCACATGCTGCGGAGCAGCTAAGCCCGTGCGCCACAACTACTGAGCCTGCGAGCCACAACTGCTGAGCCTGCACGCTACAACTACTGAAGCCCGCGTGCCTGGAGCCCGTGCTCCGCAACAAGAGAAGCCACCGCGATGAGAAGCCCGCGCGCTGCAACGAAGACCCAGCGCAGCCAAAATTAAAGTAAATTAAATAAATAAATTTTTAAAGAAGAACCATTTAAAAAATTTTGGTGAGATGGAGGGAGTAAAGGAGTTTTTCAGAAATGGAAGCAAAATGGATGAAATTGAGAAGGCACGGCTAGAGGTAGAATAGAGGCAGAGTGGCTACCACAGAGGGCTGTTCCTAAGACGAGTGGGAACTCCTTCTGTACAGAGCCCCCCCCCACCCCCACCCCAGCGCGCGCCAGAAGTTGACGATGCCTTTCCTCTCCGTCTCTCCTGGCCTATTTCAGGGAATTGCCTTTGCCACACCTCCTTAGAGCACACAAGGCCCAGGAACCCGGGAAGTGAGTTTGAACTTCCTTCCACAAGCATGGGGGCTACCGAGGGATGCTGAGGAGGGAGCAATGTGGCAAAGTTTGGAGGCCTGCCTGCCTGCCTGGCCTGGGGTTGCACGTCTCAACACTGGGTCCCTTCTGCTCTCCGCTCCTCCCTGCATTGGGGGTGGGGGGGACCTCTTTTCCATGGCGGCTTCGTGAGTTTGAGTGAAGCATTCGTTTCCCAGCCCGGGAGGTCTGGGTGACTTCACCAACGTCAGTGGGTGGATCTGCCGACGTCTTAGAAGCTGATCCCTTCTGCAGACCCCCAAATAAAGCTCCATCACTTCTGATGCACCCCAGAGCGACCGTCCTCAGCCCACCGCATTGGAATGAGAGCAGCCAGCTTCCAAGCATGCACAATGCCAACTGTACTTTGTTAATAACCAGCCAGTTATCTTTTGGAGACATCTCGTGGGCACTGCGTTGAAACCCAGACCCAAACCCTACTTTCTGCCAACAGAAGCAAGGGAAACGTTCTTTACCGAGCCTGGGAAACCAGAGTCCTCCCTGACTCTTTGGCCAGCCCGGCGGGAGCTGACGGCTGAGAGTGTTTGTACTGGAACTCACTAATCACGTGACTGGATCTCGTGTGTGCATTTCCCAGGCATTGTTTTGAATAGCAGACAAAGAAAGGAGCAGTAGCGCGGGAGCAGAGAGGTCGCCCTAAGAATGATTGCCTTAGGGGTGGAGAAGCGATGAAATGCTGCCTGGCAGGAGCTGTCTAGGGACTACAGTGCCTGAACTGGGGGTGGGCAAGGGGGCCTGGATGGGATGCAGAGAGGGGAAGAAACAAGGCAGCAGCCACCCATCAGCCGCGTTGGGGATTTCACGCCACCTGGTGTCCCAGATACGAAGGAAGGGCACAGGAACACCTTCATTTCCTTTTGTGGGGATGAACGTCTTGAGAGAAAGCAGGTCACTTCCTCCATGGACACCCCCCTTTGACGCTGTGAGGTCAGTGGCTTCTGTTTTAAGGTCAAGGGCGAGGCTGCAGAATGCTGGGTGCAGGTCGGAAGGCAGCTGCTGACCTCGAGGGACAATGGTGGGGTCCCCTGGATGGGACGCTCTGGTAGAGGTCATTCATCCTCCTGCTTCCAGGAACCCCTGCCCGTTATGGGCTGTGAAAAAGAAGGGCATCTTCAAGTGAGCGTGATGCTGAAGCCAGGGACGGAGGACCACTGCTGCCGCTAAGCCCCCGCGGGTGCTCCTCTCGCTGTGACCCTGAGAGAGGGCACCGGCGAAGACGTTTCCAGTCAAGCAGCAGGGCGTTCTGAACGCAGACGCACAAACGGTTTCAAAACCTCCACCTCCCGTGTCGTCCTACTGGCAAGAAAACCCGAGGGATTTTCCCGGGGTGGGTGGAGGACACCCACCGATCTGACACTAACTGGCCCCCTGAACTGTGGGGAGAAACTGGACCCCAGGGAGTCACGCCTCCCGGAGAATCCCTGCTGTGATGGGACGTCTGGGGCTGGCTGCCTTCCCGCAGGTGGGGACAACCCGGAGAAGGGGCGGCCCCAAGACCAGCCACCGGTCCATTCAGTGGACAGACACGGGCTGCGGCCTCCTGCTCAGCACTCAGGACAGGGCTGAGGATGCTGCTGGGAACAGGCCAAGCTGCCCTCGGGGAGCTTAGGTCCAGCAGGGGAGAGAGAGGTTAACTGATGCTACACGTTGTTACCATGGGCATACACGCTAGAGAGGGGTCGAGGTCCCTGAGAACCTACAACAGTAAACCTAGTCTGAGGGTCTTAGAGGGCATCTGCCCCTTTAAGATCTGCCCTATTTACAAATGGACCCTCCCCCTTTACAGATGAGGAAACTGGCGGGGGTGGGGGTGGGGGTGGGGGTGGGGTGGGGTGGGGTGGGGTGGGGGTTGGGGGGAGGAAGTCGGTAAAGCTGACCTCTTTAGTCAGTGATCGAGATGGATGGGATACCACTCCTGGCTCCCAATTCTGTCTCCAGGGGAGTTCATGTCTGCTGTGGTCGGGGCCAGTTTGACGGACATTGACAGGACAGTGTCGAGGTCAGGAAGTCGTAAAGCCCTGCAGTGGAGTGATGCCTGTAGCCCGGGCTGGCGAGGGGCTCTTTCCACAGGCCCTATTTCTGGGAGGCGGGAGCTCTTCCAAGGGATGGGTGAGTCCCCGTGGAGCTGTTTGTCCCTGAGTTGGCATCAGAAATAACGAGCATGCTTGGGAAGCAGCCGAGGCGCGGTCCGTGCTCAGGTGTCGGCACTGCCTTCAGGCTGCCCTCCAGCCTTTCCCTCCCCTCCCCTCCCCTCCCCTCCCCACTCTGAGCAGCTGGGCCAGCCCAGGTCGCCACGGCCCCTCGCTGCTCTAGTCTTGTTTCTGCGAGGTTTCTGTTTGACTCCGTCCTCCACACTGTCTTCAAACTGTCCTGGTTCTCTTACCCTTGGCTGTGTGACCTCAGGCAGGTGACTTGACCTTTCTGAGCCTCGTGTGTAAACGAGGGCGGTCGACACCACAACACGGTTGAAAGTGGGATCAGTCAAGACAATGTCCTTGCACCCAGCACAGCGCCTGGCATGTATTAGCTGCCTTAAGTGCGTAAGTTTCCGCAGCCCATGATAGGTCCTTATCACCGACGAAATAAAGAGTAACCCCCTTAGCATTCGACTCATCCAAGAAGCTTCTGTGGACTCCTGTTCTGTGCTAGTCATTGCGCTAGTGCTATGGTTACAGAATGAGTGAGCCAGGATCCCTGACCTCCAGGAGCTAAAAATTTAGTGGGGGGATAGATTTGAATAGAACCAAGTGTAACGCAGTGTGATGAGTGACGTATTAACAGCAAACACCAAGGGCTATAGGAGCACAGAATAAGCAGCTGAGTCCATCTGGCCTGGCCCCCAGGCCCCCCAGGCCCCCAGTCCTACCGCTCTCGACGTGAGTACCCAGGCGTAGTCTTCGTGCTCTCGTTACCCCAAATCGGCCTCCCCCTGCTGCAGCCTGGTGGGCCATTTCATGCTGCCCCCTTTGCCTGGAGTCTCCTCCCCTCGTTTCCTCCCTGCCCAATTCTCCCTGTCCTGCAGGGCCCATGTCTGTACCCCATCCTCTGCAAAGTCTTCACTTCTCACCAAATCACATATATGTTTATCCTAGGAAGAAAGATCTGAGAATGTAGCAAACAGTAAAGAAGAGAAAAAAATCACCCATAATCCCGGTAAACAGAGATCATCACTAGTAACATTGGGGTATATTTCCTTCCCATCTTTCTTTTTTCAGTACACACTCACACACACACACACACACACGCACACACACTTATCACCTTGCCCCGTTCTACCTCACATTTTAGGTTGTCACATGCATCTGTCTGCATTTGACGGTGAGCTTTCTGCGGGCCCAGCTGACGTGTCACTCACTTTTTATCCCTGTCCCCTAACCCAGCGTCTTGCACGAGGGGCCTCTGTGAACGTTAGCCCACGAGAACTGCCGGGTGAATTCATTTGGCCTTGGGATGCAGCACACGATCATTCTGAGGAGGCAGATATGCTGTCCTGGGCTTTGCTGGTTGGTTAAAACCCACGTGCGTTCCTCAAGCACCAGCCACTGCTGGCCCGTCAGGCGCTCTGCTGGGGAAGGGGATGAAAATCCGTAATGATTCAGCGGCTGAAACAAGGGTGGGTGATTAAGTGCGGTCTGCATCCCCCGCCGGGTTGAGTTGAAAGCAGCTGTACCCCTGCTATTTGATGGAGGTCCTTTTCTTGCGTTAGAATGACACAGTTGATTCTGGCCAATCTTTCTTTATTCTTTCTGATCAAAAATAGTGTCGGCGTGTCACCTGGGAAGGTGGGAGTGAGCTTTTTCTTCTCTGAGAAATCAGTTTTGGCTCTAAAATACCTTTGCTCAGATGAAACTCAAGAGACTCTTGAGCTGGGCTTGGAAGTGGAAATGACAGATGCTTCCAAGAAGCTCGGTTTTGAGGGAGGTGGGTGGCGTCAAGTCAGGAGGGGACCAGAGGGGAAAGCGGAGCAGAGCAGAGCACACCGGAGGGTTTCACGGGGACAAAGGCAGCAGAAAATGTTCACAGAACATCAGGATCCCTTCAAGGCGTACGTGGAGAACACGGGCGGTTGGAGGTATATTGACTACCTTCCTTTTTGGGAATAAAATGTAGGCACTTCGTCGGTAAAAATGGCAACCGAGGACTCCCCTGGTGGCGCAGTGGTTGAGAGCCCGCCTGCCGATGCGGGGGACGCGGGTTCGTGCCCCGGTCCGGGAAGATCCCACGTGCCGCGGAGCGGCTGGGCCCGTGAGCCGTGGCCGCTGAGCCCGCGCGTCCGGAGCCTGTGCTCCGCAGCGGGAGAGGCCACAGCAGTGAGAGGAGGCCCGCGTACCGCAAAAAAAAAAAAAAAGAAAAAAATTGGCAACCGAACAGGAAGAGCAGATATAAGGGCGACAGACGCACTTGCCTTCTGAGATTCGTATGTGAATATGGCAGGATGCTTGTTATTTAGATGTCTTTTTTCTTTCAAGGAGATGTGGCAGAGCAGAGGCTATTTCTAGAATCAAATACCTCTGAGGGAATTTCATGACAAGATCAAGGAAAAAGTCTACAAGGTTTTGGCTTCTGATGAAAGTATTGAAATCCAAGTAAAATGAAAGGGAACCTTAAGCTAACACGTTATGGATATGGGTGATGTGAAGGCATCTCAGCCAGAGAGGCTCTTTGGGGGCCAAAGCATGGAGAGGAGAGCATGGAAATATTTAGGGCTCAGGCTAAACGCCAGGATGAGATGTGAAATTGAGGGGCCCTGGTGGTTTACAAGCTGCAAAAGGGGAGCTCAGGAGCCCGAGGCCCAAAGCTAGGACATTGGTGGTGACGGAGGGGAATGTGCTTTGTAAGAAAATCCAAAATCTACTTTTCTTTCTCTACTCCGCATTGCCATGGGTGGTAAAGGGATTTAGTAGAAAGAACGTAGGTTTGGGATGCACTCGATTTGACTCTTGCTGTTTGGGGATACGGATACGTTCTTAATATTTTTCCCAGACTCAGTGTACTCCTGTGTATGACTCCCAAACTGGCCCCGCCTCCTCAAGCTGACCTCCAGCTCTGAAAGCTCTCCTCCAGGCCTCACACCTCCCCGTGCTGTGCTCGTGCGTTCTGGGCCTGTCCCCGGGGGCTGGGGACACAGCAGTGAACCGGAGCGACAGAGCCTCGGCTTCCTGTTCCTGATCGGGACCGTGCAGCCGAAGTATATGGGAGCGCACGAACTTTCTAATATTCTAGTTGCCACTGAAGAAGGAAAGGAAGCAGGCGAAATTAACTGTGTTAACATTTTCTTTAACCTAATACACCCCAAGGTTATCATTTCAGCATGTAGCCAACCTAAAACTTTATTAATTAGACATCGCACATTCCTTTTTTGGGAACTAGGTTATTCTTACAGCGCATCTCGTTTTGAACGGGCCACATTTCCAGTGCTGGACAGCCTGGTATGCCCCGTGGTGACTGTGTCGGACAGTGTGGCTCTGGGGCTCAGGGGTGACAGTCTGCCGTCCTCGCCAGCCGTGGAAACAGAGGGAAGCGCTTCACTGCAGGCCCTGCTGTTCGCAGGAGGAAGCTGCCAGCCCGGAAAGGGGGACCCCCTCCCTGGGTGCTCTGCCCCTCCCCCCCCGGCTGCTGATTTCATCCAGAGAGAGGAAGATGCCATGCCCCAGGGTGCTGCCCTAGTCTGTGGGTTCAGGTGAAGAAATGACACTGAGCTCTCCTCTGTGTAATAATAATAATAGTAATAATATGACTAGTACTTAATGAGCACTAAAGCACAGGCCGGGCCCCGGGCTAAGCACTGTATCTTATTATCTTCACGACACCTTTATGAGAGAGATGCTCACATTATCCATGTTTAACAGAGGAAAGTGGCTCAGAGAAGTTAGGAGCTTGCTGAGGGTCACACATGTAGTAAGTAACAGACCCGGGGCTTGAACCCAGGGCTTCCTAAAGCCAAGGCCTGATGCTCTTAACACAGAGAGAGCACAGAATGAGATCCCGGATGAACCCAGCTTCTCTGGCCTCCGCTGAAGGCTCTCTTCCACTGCTCGCAGGCCTTGGAGATGAAGGTTTCCCCACGGGTGACTCAGTGTCCCAAGGAGAGGTAGATGGGAGACGGCCAGCACCCTGGGCCCGGCCCTCCACCAGCTGTTGCCCAGAAGCCGTAACTGCTGGCACGTTCTTATGACAAATAAGACAGCACGAGCTTTGGATGCCATATCGTCATGTCTGTGTTACAAATTGACGTTAGCTGTCAGGCTTAGATGGCAAACATCTTTGTTGACTCTAAAGCACCGTCTGAAAGATTGCTGCCCTCGTTGTATGGTTATTACCATTGTTAGGGTTGAGTCTGCGCGGCTGGGTCACTCACCGTAGCCCAGATCACCGCAGCAGTGCCTGTAATGTCAAATGGCACCCGACACGACTTGAGCTGTCTGATCCCGGTGGGTCCCAGCACCTGGCAGCCTGGCACTTCGCTCATGCAAGTATCGCAGTGGAATCCACTGTGCAGGTGACCTGGTTAGCCAGGTGTTCTCAGCATTTGCCAGCTCGCCCTGTGCTGAAATCTTCTTTATGTTCAGCCTGGGGTGGCTAGCAGCGTGCCTTGCTCTTCAGAGCAGAGCGGGAGAGACACTTAAAAACCCTCTGACGGGGGCTTCCCTGGTGGCGCAGTGGTTGAGGGTCCTCCTGCCGAGGCGGGGGACGCGGGTTCGTGCCCCGGTCCGGGAGGATCCCACGTGCCGCGGAGCGGCTGGGCCCCTGAGCCGTGGCCGCTGGGCCTGCGCGTCCGGAGCCTGTGCTCCGCAACGGGAGAGGCCACGACAGTGAGACGCCCGCGTACCGCAAAAAAAAAAAACAACCAAAAAAACCACAACCCTCCGACGTGATGGAGCGGCCCGGAAGCCAGCCACCAATGTCGGGAAGAGAAAGGGCCCACAGGCTGTGCTGCGGGTTTTCCGGGCATCCTCGTGGCCTTGCTGAATGCAGTGACCTCGAGGAACATCCAGATCCCATTCACTCTCTGAGGCCCACTTTAAATGTCCCCTCCTACCCTGAAGGCTTTCTTCCTTGTCAGCCCCCTCCCGTCCTGTCCCGTCTCCAGTGTCCTGTAGTGCTGAAGGCCTGGACCCTCACTTAGATCTTGAACTGTTAGCTACACGTTTTCTGTATGGCCGTGCCCATTCTTTCTGTGGCTTCTCCCAGTGACAACCACAAATTGACTTGTGACATCCCTGGTGATCTGGTTGGTAAATTCTGCTTTGCTCCAGAGAGGGTTCCAGGGGCTGTTCCATCGCTGTGAGTGCCCGTGCTGCGCCCCGCCCCTTTTTTTTACTTTTCGGCCGTGCCACACAGCATACGGGCCTTTAGCTCCCTGACCAGGGATCGAACCCACTTCACCTGCAGTGAAAGCGCGAAGTCTCAAACACTGGACCGCCAGGGAGGTTTCCCCATGCTGCCCGTAATTAAGTTCTCATCCGGCTTTGTGTGCTGCCTCTCCATCCAGGATACACATCCTTTGAGAACTGTGCTCTTGTGGTCTTGGCCTCCAAGAGGATGTCTGCCTGGCTTAGGCTCAGCGACAAAGTATTGCTCCATATAGAGGAAGAGCGAGTGCCCCGATCCAAACAGCTTCCTCTGATGCGAATCATTTGCATAACACCCTTTACTTGTATTTCACTGCAATGGCCATGATTTGTAGTATATATTCACTAATTTGGTAAAACCTCTCTCGTGCACTCAGAGACCTTTTCGGCTCTGCGCTGTATCCCAAGACCCAGTTCAATACCCCTAGAGCCCGGTAGGAGCTTGGGAAAGACTACAGTTTAGTAATGCATGGATGAGTCAATCAGCTTGGTCACTGCAGGAGAGGCAAAGGCGTGGCCGGAGAGGGGCCGGAGCCGGGGTGCTCAGCGACTTCTCTTTCAGCTGTAAAGAGAAGTGAGGTCAGTTACAGGAAGGACAGGTGGAATAACAGAAAACACATTGGCCTTGAAGTCAGGGCCCTGAGGGTCAGGCATTTTCCTGTACTGAAGTTTATTTTCTATGTAACCTTGAGAAAGTCTTGTGAGGGTCGAAGGAGGTATTTATTGTGAAATTGCTTTGTAAACTATAAAGTGGCCTGGAAGGATGTTAGTCATCACCCTTAGATCTGGTCCATGCCTACCTGTCCAAACATATTTCTTATTCATTTGATTTAGCTAGAATAATTCTCTCATTTTTTAAAAAAAAATATGTTTTTTTCCTTTATTGCAAAAATAACACATTGAAATTACAAAAATATTAGAAAATTCAGTGAGGTATCACCTCACACTGGTCAGAATGGCCATCATTAAACAATCTACAAATAAAAAATGCTGGAGAGGGTGTGGAAAAAAGGGAACCCTCCTACACTGTTGGTGGGAATGTAAATTGGTGGAGCGACTATGGAGAACAGCATGGAGGTTCCTTAGAAAACTAAAAATAGAGCTACCATATGATCCAGCAATCCTGCTCCTGGGCATATGTCTGGAGAAAACTATAATTCGAAAATGTTTATAGCAGCACTATGAACAATAGCCAAGACAAGCCATTTAGGAGGCAACCTAAATGTCCATCGACAGATGAATGGATAAAGAAGATGTGGTATATATATACAATGGAATACTACTCAGCCATAAAAAAGAATGCCATTTGCAGCAATATGGATGGACCTAGAGATTATCATACGATGTGAAGTAAGTCAGACAGAGAAAGACAAATACCATATATCACTTATATGTGGAATCTAACATATGACAGAAATGAATTTATTTACAAACAGAAACAGACTCACAGGCATAGAAAACAAACTTATGATTACCAAAGGGGAAAGGGAGGGGGAGGGATAAATGAGGAGTTTGGGATTAGCAGATACAAACTACTATATATAACCTAGAAACTGTCATACAGTGAAGTAAGTCAGAAAGAGAAAAACAAATATCGTATAATATTGCTTATATGTGGAATCTAGAAAAATGGTACAGATGAACTTATTTGCAAAGCAGAAAGAGAGACACAGATGTAGAGAACAAACTTATGGCTACCGAGGGGGGAAGGGAGGGTGGGAGGAATTGGGAGATTGGGATTGACAAGTATACACTACTATGTATAAAATAGACAACTAATGAGAACCTACTGTATGGCACAGGGAACTCAACTCAGTGCTCTGTGGTGACCTAAATGGGAAGGAAATCCAAAAAAGTGGGGATATATGTATATGGGTATAGCTGATTCACTTTGCTGTACAGCAGAAACTAACACTGTAAAGCAACCATACTCCAATAAAAATTGTAAAGCAAGATTGTAAAGCAACCATACTCCAATAAAAATTTTAAAAACAAAATAAAATAGGTAATCAACAAGGTCTTACTGTACAGCACAGGAAACTATATTCAATATCCTGTGCTAAACCATAATGGAAAAGAATATGAAAAAGAATGTGCGTGTGTGTGTATATATATATATAATATATATATTATGTATATACGTATAATGGAATCACTTTGCTATACACCTGAAACTAATACATTGTAAGTCAACTCTACTTCAATTTAAAAAAAAGAAAAAACAAAATTCAGAAGAAAGTCAAAATAAATCATCTCTTTAAGATTATCATCTAGAACTAACACTATTAACATCTTACATACAGCCTACATGAGTTTTTTTCGGAATACACGTGAGCGAAGTTTGCCAGGTGTCGGCAGCTGGGAGCAGACACGGCGACACTCCTCTGTGTCCCCCCAGTGCCCTGACTTTGCTGACGGCTCTGCCTGGGAAACCACTAGAAGGAGGAGCCTCCCCGCTCTGCTTTCTTCCAGCATCCCGGGCAGCAGAGCTGACAGCAGTGCCAGTGAGTGTTACAGAGAGGTGCTCTAGGGATAGGCTTATCTTCCTCCAGCACTTTCTATCATCTGAAAATGCTGACTGGGTTTAGAGATTGATCGTTTGCCTCTCTCCACTGGAACATAAGCTCCACGAGGTCCAGAGCCTGCTGGATTTGCCTGTTGCTGCCTCTTTGGCTCCTGAAACAGTGCCTGCCCGGAGTAAATATTCGTTGAATGAATGAGTGAGCGCCCACATGCTGTACAGAATACGAAGGATTTGCTTCGGGTGAATCGTGCATATTGTGAGCTGAGCAGAGACCGCAGTCACTGGGGATGCCCATAGTATCCCGTAGTCCACAGTCGCGGCAACGGCTGGCGCTTCGGCCATCACCACTGCCTCCTGCCGGTCGTTTGGAGCGTGGCACACAGACCCCGTGACTTAGCACGTGGCCAAGGCATTCCGCCAAGTCCCTCTCCAGGTTCACGGTCTTAGCATCCCCAAGCTGGCCCAGGCCAGGAGCCCCATCCTCTCCCTGTCCCAAAGCCTGGTCCTCCCCCAGCATCCTCAGCTGGCTCTCCCCCTGGGGCCATTATGCTCCTCTGACAAATACTCTGCACGTCTCACTTAGGTAGGGATGCCACGATTCTGCGTCTCAGTCTTCAAGGGTGAGCTTCAGTGATGCAGACGACATTTGTGGGTTGGGTGCAGAAAGCGTCACAGCTGAGAGCTGGGGCTTCTGGAGGGGATGTCTAGTTTGCCTGAGGCCACCCCCTTCTCTCGCACAAGGGTCTGCCCTCACTGGGCTGGGCACAGTCTCCAGACTCCCGTGGCTGAGCAGACAGCCCACTGCTACCCCTCCTCCTCACCTCCTCGTCCCCCAAACCTGGAAGAGGATAGGACTGAGTCCGTTTTCTTCTGAGACATCCCCGCCCTAGTAGGAGGGGCTTTTTCTGCCAGTTTTCTCTAAATTGTCATAAAATTGTGGCCCCAGTGGAAAGTAAGGCGTTCTCATCTCTGTGTGTTTCTTAGGTGGGATTTGAATCACCGGTAGCAAAAATGTCCCCCAGATGTGAGGATTTTACGCATCCTCTGAAGAGCCAGGACCTTCTTCCACATCCCACAGCCCTCAACACCCCGCCCTGTGCTGGTGCCTCCGATGCTGTGTTTAATATTCATGAGGATCGTCTGTGGACGCTTAGGTTGGAGAAACCGAGTTCATCAGACTAGCCATTGCTTCCAAGCCTTCTTGAGCACAGCTTCTTTCTCTTTTTTCTATCTTTTTTCCCCAGCTTTGTTGAGATGTAATTGACATGTATAACATTATAGAAGTTTAGGGTGTACAACATAATGATTTGGTGTATGTTTGTGAATATATGTGAAATGAATCCCACACTTACTTAAGTTAACATCCATCACCTCACATAGTTATGATGTTTTCTTGAGATGAGAACTTCTAAGATCTGTTCTCTTAGCAACTTTTAAATGTGCAATAGAGTGTGATTAACCAGTCACGCTGCTGTACATTACATCGTCAGGACTTATTTATCTCATAAGGGGAAGTCTGTACCTTTTGACCCCCTGCACCCATCTCCCCACCTCCTACTGTTGGCAACCACCAATCTGTTCTCTAAATCCACGAGTTAATTTTCTTTTAGATTCCACATATAAGTGAGATCATACAGTATTTCTTTCTCTGTCTGACTTATTTCACTAAGCACCATGCCCTCAAGGTTTATGTTGTCACAAATGGTAGGAATTCCTTCTTTTTTATGGCTGAATAATATGTGACTATCTAATTTCCCAGCACCATTTATTTAAAAGACTGTCTTTTCTCCATTGAATATTCTTGGCTCCCTTGTTGACCATATATGTGTGGATTTATTTCTGGACCCTCAATTCTGTTCCATTGGTCTATGTGTCTGTTTTTTTATGCTGGTACCATACTTGTTTGATTACTATAACTTTATAATATAGTTTGAAATCAGTAAGTGTGATGCCTCCAGCTTTGTTCTTATTCCTCAGGATTGCTTTGGCTATTAGGGGTCTTTGTGGTTCCAAACAAATTTTAGGATTTTTTTTTTTTTAATTTCTGCAAGTAAATGTCCTTGGAACCTTGATACGGATTGCATTAAATCTGCAGATGGCTTTGGGTAGCATGGACGTTTTAACCACACTAATTCTTCTGATCCATGAACATGAGCTATCTTTCCATTTATTTGTGTCTTCTTAGTATCTTTCATCAGTGTCTTATAGTTTTCAGTGTACAGATGTTTCACCTCCTTGGTTGAATTTATTCCTAAGTAGTTTATTGTTTTTGACGCTATTGTAATTGAGATTGTTTATTTCTTTTTTCAGATAATTCACTGTTAATATATTGAAACGCTGCCGAGTTTTGTATGTTGATTTTGAATCCTACAACTTTGCTGAATTTATTGATTAGATCTAACAGGTTTTTGGTGAAATCTTTAGGATTTTCTATATATAACATTATGCCATCAGCACACAGACAGTTTTATGTCTTCCTTTCTGATTTGCCTGCCTTTTATTTCTTTTTCTTGATTGATCTGGCTAGGACTTCTAGTACCATGTTGAGTAGGAGTGGTGAGGGTGGGCACCCTTGTCTTGTTCCTGATCTTAGAGGAAATTCTTTCAACCTTTGACCACTGAGTATGATGTTAACTGTGGGCTTGTCACATATGGCCTTCCTTATGCTGAGGTATGTTCCTTCCATACCCAATTTGTTGAGGGTTTTTGTCATGAATGGATGTTGAATTTTGTCAAATGCTTTTTTGGCATCTCTTGAGTCGATTGTACGATTTTTATCTTTCGTTCTCTTAAGGTGGTGTATCACACTGATTGATTTGTATATGTTGAACCGTCTTTCTAACCCAGGCATGAATCCCGCTTGATCATGGTGCACGATCCATTCAATGGTGCTGTTGAATTTGGTTTTGCTAGTATTCTGTTGAGAATTTTTGCATCTGTATTCATCAGGGATATGAGGACACAGTTGCTTAAGTATTAGATGACAGAGGTCTGTCCTTCCCCATTGGGGAAGTTGGTGAAACAAGTGGACATCACTTAAGTTTGTATAAAGGAGGCCTCTGGAAGAGGAAGCTCGTCACCTTTCCTAGATCTTTTTGCCCTGCAGTTACATGTGGGCAGAAGAGCCTGGAGCCTTTGCTGGCCCCTCTCCACGAGGAGCTGGTGCCAGGCACTCGCTTCTCGTGGGAGTCGACTCCCCGTGGAGCGTGCCCGTCTCTCTGCCCTCCTTCCTCTGCTCTCCGCCTTCCCCGTAGCAAATGGTGAGGATACGTCTGCGCTCGTGTACAACGTCACCGTTCACTTTCATACTCAGTGTCCCATCTGACCCTCCTCCCATGGGACAGGTGGGAAACAGTTAGTTCTGTGTCCACCCTAACGCCTCTAGCTCTTCTCTTAGCTCTTTACTCTCAAAGCCCCTGTTTTCCCTTCGATCATGACGTTCCATCTGCTTTGGAGACTTGGCAGGGAAGGATTGGAACCAAGGGGGAACCGGGGAGCTGACTTAGGTCGGGTTCCCTGGAAGCAGACCCCGAGAGAGGGCTGACCAGGCAAGTGGTTTATTAAGGAAGTGCTCCAGGAAGACCTAGTAAAGGAGTGGAACACAGGACAGGAGAGGGGAGGAAGCCAGGGTGTGATGTGGGGCAGAGGTCCAGCTTCAGCCTGGCCTGACAAAAGTGTAAACCCCAGCTCAGAGGCTTCCCCACTGAAGCAGGGAAGACTGGGCTTCCCTGCTTCTGCACCAGGCAGGTATTGGCTAAGGGCTGTTTAGGGGTGACTGGAAAACTTCAGACACTTCTGGCTCTGTCCACGAGACAAAGCAACTCCAGAAGCCCAAGGATGTGCCTTCTAAGAGTCACAGACGCAGGGAGCTAGAACAAAGGCGGGGACGGTGGAGGGGGTGGGTAGTGCACAAATATCGGAGGGGATGTGGGTGGGGCATCCATAGTGTCGCCTTTGTAACTGCATCCGTAACTGTGTCCAGCTGTACCACTTTGCAGCTTCCTCATCTGTCAAACAGGGATCGTGTTAATTTTACTTGCCCATATCATAGAATGATCGTGAAAACAAAATACAATGAGAACAGGGGGCCCAGAACCATGCTGACAATAATCAGGACATCATACAAAGCCAGGTGCCATTATTGAATCACTCTCTCCCAGGCCCAGAGGATGTATGCGCTCTTGGTCTTCGCCCGTCTGTCAGACATCAGCGCTGACAGTCCTGGGAAAGAGCTTGCTCTGTTGGGAAGGAAGCAGGCACTTACTGTTTTAATGTTGATAAATTTTGCAGCGGTGTCTTTAATATATACCAGCCGCCTTGAAATACATCTGATTAACCACCAGATCTCACGCTGAGCCTGTGTTTGGCTTTGATGTACTCATCTGCATGGAAATATTGGAAAGCTAATCATAATAGGACTTAGCTCTTATCAAACACCTTTTATCTTCAAAGTGGTTTACAACCACTAATTATGAGACGAATTAGTGTGAACAGCAACCGTGTCACGGAGACCCCCCAAACCATTATCAAGGCCTTTAACGTATCTTATAATATAGCAAGAGACGCGTGAATGGTGCGGCTGCATATTAGTTGTCCAGACTTGGAAGAGTTATTTTGTAGCGGTAGAGACAGCTGTTCCCTGTCTCCCTTGAGGCCAGACAAGGAAATTGGACCTAGTTCAAGGAAAAAGGAGGCAGAACACAGCGGTTGCATAAGCCACAGCAGGCAGAGTGGTGAGCTGCCCTCTCAAAGGTGCTTCTGTACAGCTGCCCCTTTAAATGGGCTGGTGGGGCATGTGGCCTTCCTGGTGGCCTGTGGTGGGTGACATCACACCATGAGGTCCCCTCCCACTGGGCCGTCAAAGGTAGATCGTATCTCTTCATGTAGCGTTTTTTGGTCGTTGTGTTGCTTTTTTGTTTATGAGTTTGTTTTGTTAGAATTGTATCTGGGGTGGAGGAGGCCAGTTTGGGTTCCATAATGATAAGAATAATAACAGTAGCTAACACTCGTAAGGTACTACCCTGGCCTTCATTGTACAGGTGAGGAAAGTGGGGCTCAGAGGGGTTGAGTAACCTGTCTGTGGCCACACAGCCAGGGGCTCGGGGGCTCTGGACTTGGACCTGATGTTCTTGCCCACCACAGTAAGAGGCCTATCAGAGAAGGGGTGGGAGTGTCCGAAGCCGCCCCAGCACTGTTGAAGAAGTGAAGAACAGTCTGATACAGAACAGGGAAGGGCTCCTCTCCAGACCGGCCTGGCTCCCGTGCTTAGTATTTTAATCTTGAGCAGTGGTTGGTGAAGAAGCAGCATCTTTGCTCATCTGTCTCACCGTCTTGGTGCCGCCAGAGGGTCTTCCCAGGGCTGTGGGGTGTCGGGGGCCACAGGCATGAAGGTCAGGCAGGCCGCCTGTGAGACCCTGAAGCTCGGGAAAAGCGCATTTTCCCAGGTACTCAGATGGCTTGAAAATGGGCCCCGCCCTGTAAGCCTAGGGTGGGGGGTACAGTTTAAAGAGGCATCTTCACCTGTGCAGACCGTGCAGGGGATTCAGAGATCACCCTCTCGGGATACCCTGCGCAGAAACATTAGCCTCACGATTGCTTTCGTGGTGAGAGCTGACGCTCGGTAGCTTGACAGTGGCCACGGTGGGAATACTGACACCATCGAAACAGGCAGAAGCTGCAAATCGGGGTTCTTCCCCACCCACCCAGGGGGACTGATTGTTAAATATTGCGGTGTCTTTTTTTCTAACACCGTTTCCGACGCCAGATGTGTGTCCTAGGATCCAATTCAATTCTGACACTAACACAGACCCCGCAGGGTAAAGGCTCAATCCCGCAAGACTGTCCCCTCTCGGATGCCAGCTGCACGTCCCAAGTCATTACCCTGTTGTGCTCCACCCTGCAGACCGGCGAGCCCTGTACTCGCCCAGCCTCAAAACCGAGAAAAGAGCCTGCAGACAGCGACAGAGACATGAGTCGTTTATGGAACACAGGGGATTTTACATGTCGGAAGCAAAAGGGTCCTGGAGTGACACCCCGCCACGCACGGCAGACGGCAGGCAGGACCTGGCAGCGGTGTTGACTCCTGGGGAAGAGGAAGGTTACCGGTTAGAGAGGGGACTGACGTAGGTTGGCCCATCAGTTGGTTACCAGCAGAGGGGCACACCCCTCACCGCCCCTTGGATCAACTATCATAGTGGAGACGTTCTGATCTAAAGAGAGTCACTAGCTGGGGCTAGGGGCAAGTACTAGGCATTTATTGATGAGGCTGTATGAGGAAGAGGGAGGGTCAGTCAGGTGAGTAGGTGTGGGTGCAGCGGGGACCGGTCGAGCAGGGGTCGTACAGAGCGCAAGAGAGCAGCCACCTTGGGGGCCTCATCGTACACCCCCCTAAGTCTGACCGGCTAGCTGTAAATTCTGAGTTTCCCACAACCCCTCCTCAGGTTCAAAAACTCTCTAGCGCACAGAACTCAGGAAGGTGCCTTACTTATGATTACCATTTGTTATAAAGGGTACAACTGGGGAACAGCCAGAAGGGAGAAATGCCCAAGGCAAGGGAAGGTGGGGTGTGGCATGGGTGTGGCACCCCCTAGATCTTCCACGGGTTCACCAACCCGGCAGCTCCCCAAGCCCCATCCTTTGGGGCTTCTTATGTAGGCAGGATCGATTAAATCATCAGCCATGGGTGATTAACTCAAGCTCTGGCCTCTCTCTCCTTCCTGGAGGTTGGCGGTGGGGCTGAAAGTTCCAACCTACTGTGGACAAAAAATGTCACCATTTCAGTAAACAACAATGTTGAGACCATCAAGCTATCGGCCACTGCAGCCAGCCCCGGCCGTGCACCCTGAGGTGAAGCAGGATGGAGAAAAATAAGATACTGGCCCTAGATATTTACGAGGCATATGAAAGGAATAATTTCAATGAGCCCAGACTCTTGCATCTTCCCATACATAGAAAAGTCCTAAAATCATTAACTTGAGATGTCTGTTTTTTGTGATTAGCAGTAATCTTTTGATCTTCGACTACAAGTTTTATTTTTCAGCAAAAACTCCTGTGTATCCTGGCTCCTTCCTTGCCTCTTTGGAACAGAGCGATCTGAGAGGCTGCCTTCC
This sequence comes from Physeter macrocephalus, assembly GCF_002837175.3. Lineage (NCBI taxonomy): Eukaryota > Metazoa > Chordata > Mammalia > Artiodactyla > Physeteridae > Physeter > Physeter macrocephalus. The sequence goes on from NW_021146083.1 coordinate 33,613, forward strand.
CGTGCTAGGGTCCTCGGGAGTGTCCTCAAACAAAACATAGTTCTGAACTTTTAGGCCGTGCATTTTTTTCAGTCGCCACTTCTAATCACACGTTTGGTTCCTCTGGCCACCAGCCCCCATTCCTGAAACCCACCCAGAGTCACTCCTTAGCATGAACTCAGGTGCAGTGGAAAAGGGGCTCATTGTAAACAACGAAAGACCCTTCTTTCATTCAGGAAGTTCTGAGGGTTTTAGGAGCTCTGCACCAGGATCTGGCACAAAGACCAGATAGATATTTTTTCTTGTACCACCAATACGTTCCCTTCTCAGCCCTCACTCTCAGGGGCCAGTTAGGAAGCCAGCACACACTTACTGAGCACGTGTTCTATGCAAAGTACCAGGCTGGGAATTTGTTCATTTAAATGATCAAATATCAATTTCACACTTACTAAGATTTATCGATAGGGCTTCTGCTCTTGCAGAAGAAATACGACATATCATGTGCACCTGAAAATCTAGCCAACTGGATCAAGCCGGGTGTTCTAGTGCATAAAGCATGAAAGAGTAAGTACTCAGAGGGACAGAGGCCAAAGCAGTCCAGACCAGGGAGTCAGGGAAGACTTCTTGGAGGAGGCAGACTTAGAGCTGGGCCCTGAAGGCACATACAAGGCTGAGAGTTGGCGCAGACTGTGGAGTGTTCTTACAGGGAGGGAGGACGAACTGAGAACTGCCCTTCACTGAGTCCTAGAAAACAAACGCAGCCCCAGTATGCCTCTGGTCTTCTCACTTACTCTCAGGGGTGGTAAGTTCGAGTCCCAGCTCTTCTTGATGACCCTGGACGGGTCACGTAACCTCTCGGAGACTGAGATGTTCATTACTAAAAGAGGGAAAAGACAGCCTGTCCTGACAGCTTCACAGGATCACTGTGGAAATGGGATGGAAATCGGATGATACAAGTGAAAGTTCTTTTTAAACTGCGAATTATAATTAGCATCATTATGAGTTTATATGTCTTTCATTATTTTATCACCTCCCAAGGAGTCATCTCACTATCAGAATTTCGAACTAAAAGGAATAATACTGAAAATGCCCTAGAAATTATTGTAAGAGCTCAACTTACCAGCCACTAACTGTGTGCCAGACATCGTTTCCAAGTGTTTTACGTGTTTTTACGTTGCCTGGTCCAGGAAGTAGGTACCGTCACCTGCTTTTTTACAGATGGGGCGGTTGAGGGTTAGGGCCTGTGTGGATGGCATGTGGGTGGCCCAGAGCCTCTCCTTCCCCTACGTCCTATGTACCAGATGCTTTTGGTGGCCTGCCCTCATCACAGTGGGAGGACTGACCATTTCCTTGTCCTGTGGCCACTTCCAGCTGCTGGCCTCTGTCCCTTTGCCTGGGGGCTTTCTCCAAAGCCGTCACCCGTGGCCCACTGGAGCGCTGGGGGTTAACACCCTCAGGGACAGCCTCCCCATGACTGAGAGGTTGACATGCAAGTAGCCTGCCCCTTTCCCCTGAGACCTGTGATCTACCCTCGAGTTCCTGGGAGGCCCCAAAGCCCCAGCAGCTGCTCGCCCATTGTTGGCTGGAGAAGGTGACTCTCACAGGCTGCTTCCCTTCCCACTCCCCGGACAGTGTTTCCCACGTCCCTTCCAAACAAGCCACTTTCACCCAAATCCCTGTCTCAGGGTCTTCTAAGACACCACCGATGAGAAGCTGAATTGTGTCCCCCGAAGGTATGTTGAAGCCTTAACCCCCAGGACCTCGGAATGTGACCTGATTTGGAAGTAGGGTGATTATGAATGTAGTTAGTCAAGTTGAGATGAGGTCATTGAGTGGGCCCTTAATCAATACGACCGGTGATAAGACAGGAAGAGGATGGGGGCAGCCTCAGGAGGGGAGAGGCCACGTGATGGAGAAGGCAGAGCTCACAGGAGAGACGCAGCCGAAAGCCGAGGACTCCAGGGTGGCCGCCACCTCCGGACGCTGGGAAGAGGCAAAGAAGGATCCTCCCTGGAGTCTCGGGGAGCACAGCCTGCTCTGAGACATCTGGATTTTGGACTTCTAGCCTCAGAACTGTGAGAGAGTAAGTTTCTGTTGTTTAAGCCACCCAGTTTTTGGTCCTCCGTCGCAGCGGCCCTAGGAAACTAACACACCTCCTGTCTGAGGCCTTGATTCTTCCTTAACTTGCTCCCTCCCAGGGGTCCGGTAAGACCTGTGAGCATCTCACGTCCTTTCCTGGTGCAGCTCCCTTTCAGATCCTTTGCTCAGCAACCCTCCTGTGTCCTCACAGCTTGACACGACTGGCCCGACCGCCTCTCTTTGACACGGCCAACGCGGAGTCAGTGGTGGACACGTGGGGTACTGCCACATGTAGAATATTCCTCCATCGGAGCCTGGGTAATTCATGGGATTTGAGTGGATCCTGAAGGTGCTTTGGGGCTCTTGACTTCCTAACTGTCTGCTGCAGGAGAGATTCAAGGGAGATCAGGGTGACTTTCAAGCCGGTCTCGGGTGTGGTGTGCCGCAAGGTATCAGCCGTTCTCCGGCTCCGTGGAGCCCAGAGTGAGGGGGAGGGGAGCTTAGGGCCTTCAGAAGGGATTTGGGCTTGGTCCGTGAATGTTCTGATTGCAGCAGTTACTAAGCTGTGAATTACTTTGGAAGTCTGGGAAATGTTCCTGGAAGTATTTGAGGGCTGGATAATTTCCATCTGTGTATAAAGGCTTTCATGGAACCATTCTGGAGGGAGAATGGCAGTCTGCCAGCTCTGATAGAGACGGGCAGATCATCAAAAAATCTAGAAACAATAAATGCTGGAGAGGGTGTGGAGAAAAGGGAACCCTCTTGCACTGCTGGTGGGAATGTGAATTGGTACAGCCACTATGGAGAACAGTATGGAGGTTCCTTCAAAAACTACAAATAGAACTACCATATGACCCAGCAACCCCACTACGCAGACCTACTAGAGAATGGACTTGAGGATATGGGGAGGGGAAAGGGTAAGCTGTGACAAAGTGAGAGTGTGGCATGGACATATGTACACTGCCAAATGTAAAATGGATAGCTAGTGGGAAGCAGCCACATAGCACAGGGAGATCAGCTCGGTGGTTTGTGACCACCTAGAGGGGTGGGATAGGGAGGGTGGGAGGGAGGGAGACGCAAGAGGGAGGGGATATGGGGATATGTGTATATGTATAACTGATTCACTTTGTTATACAGCAGAAACTAACACACCATTGTAAAACAGTTATACTGATAAAGATGTAAAAAAAAAAAAAAAATAGTGGTCTCTTTTTTCCCTTTGTGATGGTGATGGCCTTTGCCCTTTGCCTCTGGAATGCATCGCACCCTTTTCCCTTTTATGGGTGTACTGTCTGGTGGCCTAAAAAATCTTGGAGACAGAAAGCTGTGTCCAGCCGGGGCCCAGGGCATCACAGGGCTTCCTCCAAGTGTGAGGCAGCCAAGCCCATCACAGGGCTTCCATTTTATTTTGAGATGAAAGTAGAAGCACTTCTGTTGTTTTGTCTTCCCTTCTACTTGGAAACCCCACAGGTGCTGTGGGAAGAGTGCAGGTCAAAGCCAGAGGAGAAAGGAGGCGAACTCATAAAGGGAAATTGTCTGCAGGAGGGACTCTGCCCTGCTCCCTGACTTTCCAAGTTCATTTAGCTCCCTACACTAAGGGACTGAGCATTTTCACAAGGAAATTTCTTAATTTTCAGCCATTTCCAGCTTGCCAGAGTTGAAGGTAAGAGGAAGAAGCGG